>NW_020837947.1:13606378-13696955 GCF_003676395.1 Aethalodelphis obliquidens
GAAAAAAAAAAAAAAAAAAAAAAAAAAAAGTTAATAAAAAAGAGGGATAAAAGAATCTAACAAATAATTGCAGATGATGACAAAGGGGGTGAGACAAGAAAAACAGTAGCATGGAGCTTTTGATGAGCTCATTTGTTCACTCACTCAACAGAGATTTCTTAGCACTGTCTTTGTAGCAGACTTTTTCTGTGCATTAGGGACACAGCTTAATTTTTTTTTTAATTAGTAAATGTTCGAAAGACAAACATATTTTAAAAATAAACTTTTAAAAAGTAGATGAAATTCTAAGAACAGAGTCAGAATCTTATAATTAAACTTCGCAAAAATGTTAAAGAAAGCAAAATACCTTTTTTCTTTTTGGTTCTGCTTGGAATAAAAATAAATAAGGGATAGTCCTAATATCAGATAAAAATGATTAATTTAATAGATGACAGAGAAAAGCAGAATTCAACTACTGCTTCTGTTGTCTCAATAAGGAAAGAAAAGCCAGTCTAACCTCATAGTCTTTTTTTCTTTCTTTTGTTTTTGATGAAGAGCTTGCTCAGAAAACGTCATAGGTATATTTCACCTTGATTTCAAGGAAACACATAATAGCTTCTCAACATGTCTTTGTGGATAAAATGGAAATTGCTTGGCTGGTTGAGGATTAAGTAATTGAATAGATGCATTAGAAAATGTTTGGGTTATTCTAGATTAGTGTTGTCCTGGAATGTAACTTCTAAGATGAAATGAGGGCATCAAACTCTCCCCTCCCCTGTGTTATAATTTAGTTCCAATTTACCCTACCCTAAAACAGAAGCTTTTCAGTTAGAGAAATACTGGTTATCTTTTCATGAGCCGGCATTTTATTTTTACTTTCTAGTTTAAATGAAAAGGACAGTATTTATACCATGGGGGAAAGCTGCAAAAACTTTTGATTTATGTTTGACCAATTTCCTCCAAAGATTTTATGTATTCTAACACATTTCTAGCGTTACACTCACCCTGCCCACCTTGTCTTTCCATGATCAGGATATTATGTTGTAATGTGTGGGTTGAGACGTTATAAACTGGGGCATAGCCCATGTGCTTTGCAACATTTTGGAACATATGCAGACTCCGTAGATATGTATCTGGTTTTGGGGGGCGTGGTGGGGAGAGGGATCCATTTAAAGTGGACTTGTTTCATTTGCTCGCAGTGATCTTTTTAGAGATATAAAACAGCTCTCACGACTGCAGCATGATTGTTCTGTCTCAGGTGTACCAGAGTCTGGAACATGAACTTCAGAAGCACGTTAGTCGACAAGACACCCTGCAGCAGTGCCAGGCCTGGCTTTCTGCAGTCCAGCCCGATTTAAAGCCAAGCGCACATCCCCCTCTCAGCAGAGCAGAAGCCGTTAAGCAGGTAGATTGTGATTCCTGCAAGTTTACGTTACGCTCTGATTCATTCATTTGATGAAAACATGTTAAGTACCTATTATGTGCCACATGGTGCTGGTTGCTGGAGATACAAAAGTATAAATAAGGTCTGAGCTTGATTCCAGTTAAGTCCGCATTCTAACCAGGAAGACGGGCGCACAACTGAGGTCAATCTGGTAGAATAAATAGGGCATGGGCACTGTAGCCAGAAGATCGATTCCAGTACCTGCTCAACAGGGTGACCATGGGTAAATCACTGAATTTCTCTGAGCCTCAGTGTTCTAATAGGTAAAGTGATTATAAGTATGCTTCCTTCTGAAAGTTATGAAGAAATTCAAATGTTGTACCGCAGTGTACGTGTTTTGTAAACAGAAAAGCAAAATTAGCCTCTCCTGCATTTTTTGGCACAAAACGAGGTGCTTATTAAATAAGTATTGTGTGAATGCTGAATGAATTATTGTTATCATGTGAAAGGAACCTATGGTATATTAATTTGACATCTACGTGCTTAAAATGTTGCTGCTGATACTTCATCAGAATATTTGAGGGATGTTTCTAAATTTTTTGTACTAAGCAATTTTTCTATGTAGTGCAAAGAATATATTTTAAAGGAATTTAGTTGTAAAGGTTGCTGCCAGATAGGAAGTAATGTAAAAATTCAATTTTTTTACCTCAAACTGATATTAAAATAATGTTTGTTCATTTAGTCCGCTTAGAGAATATGTGCAATTAATATGTCCCCCAAAGTATACTTTCTGGCTTAAATGATTTACATTATTTAAGTCATGAAATGGCTCACAGAAGTGCATGTATTACACCTTATAAAAAATAGAATATGGGCCTTCCCTGGTGGCGCAGTGGTTGAGAGTCCACCTGCCAATGCAGGGGACACGGGTTCGTGCCCCAGTCTGGGAAGATCCCACATGCCGCGGAGCGGCTGGGCCCGTGAGCCATGGCCACTGAGCCTGTGCGTCCGGAGCCCGGCCCCCCAAAAGGAAAAACAAAAAAAAGGAAAAGGCCGAAAAAAAAAAAAAAAAAAAAAAAAAAAAAAAATAGAATATGGACAAATCAAACATGGCTCTCCTTGAATCAAGAAATGAAAGATTGTCTGTATTCTGCTTTTTCATTAGACTGTGAGCTTTCTTGGGTCATTTATTGTCTTGTGGCTGTTTGTTTCCAATGTACTTTATTCAGAACAATGCAGACCAAAGCTTGATTCTTCTCTTTTGTTCCCCAAAAAAGAAGTAAAAGCGAGGGGGAGAATAACATTAATCGCAATGACCTTTCGCTAGAACAGGAAATTTCCTACAGCACCCGCATTAGCTGTGGTTGCAGGAGGATGCTGATCCTTCTTGGGGCCCAGATTCAGTGACTGTATGGTTCATTGTTTTACTTTCTGCCCCTTCCACACTGCTTCTCAGAATGGGCTGCCCCCCTTTGGAAGCAACAGAGAAGGGAATTAGAGGTATTGGAAACACCTGGACCTCAGTTGTTCTGAAGGGGAAGAGGTTTTTTGTTGTTTCTTTTTGTTTTGCTTTGTTTTGATCAGTCTTTCCTTTGGCAAGTACTGCTTTCATGTAAAGTCGAGCAGGTCCTGGGTCATTAGTTCGCTTGGATGTGTCACTGGAGAATTCCACTACTGACAGGGTGTCAGACTCTGGGCAGGCTTTGATGGGCTGCCGTTGAATTTGGTCAGGGTCCCAGGGTGCGTCGTGTATCCCTCCCACATGGTAAATGCTCAATACATATGTAATGATAATATGGTCCTCACTACCATTAGCCAATGACAGACTGATTTGATTCCATTAAGAATGTCATTTGTTTTCATAAGGCGTGATGTGAATTTGGGGGAATGAGAAAAAGTACTATCAGATTTGCCCTTGAAATTGATTTTTAGCAAAAATCTTTCATAACTGTTTTGTCATTGACAGTCAACAAGCTGCTCCCAATGCTTTTGGAATCAGGACAACTGTATACATTTTAAAATAAATCATTATTTTTTTAAAGTAAATATATTTATAAAATAAAAATTCAGATATCTCATTCTCTGCTCATTTCCAAACGCTGTTTGGGACAGATAACTTTCTCTGAGCCATGGGTACCTGATGGGATGGTTTTGGTTAACGGCTAATGATACTAATTGGAAGTGAAACACCAGTCAGTCTGTGCAATGGATAAAAGTTTAGGTGCTGCTTTCTACTTAATGGGAAATTGATCTGTATTTGTTACATTTATGTGAGAATGATGTGTCTAGGCAACCCACACAGCTTAGAGGAAATATACTGAGATGAGTCAAAAAGTTAGGCTCCATTATTCGCTATGATTTTGGAAGATCACATGCTGTTTCTGTAGATCAACTTTATCCCATACAACTTGCAGTCAATACCTCTTTCCCAATTAATCACAAAGATGTAGTAAGCGAAAGCCACTTCTCACCACCTCTACCACCCATCGCCCTCCATCAGGCCATCATCACTTCTCATCTAACTCCTGCAGTAGCCTGACAACTGGGGCTGCCAGTTCCGTCCCTGGTTGGGGAACTAGAATCCCACATGCCGCATGGCAACTAAGCCCATGCGCCACAACTAGAGAGCCTGTGTGCTTCAACTACAGGCTCTGGAGCCCGCACGCTACAACTACAGAAGCCCACGCTCTCTGGAACCCGTGTGCCACAACTGCTGAGCCCGTACACCACAACTAGAGAGAAGCCCGTGCACCGCAATAAAAGATCCTGCATGCCGCAAAGAAGACCTGATGCAGCCAAAAATAAATAAATAAATATTTTAAAAAAAAGAAAAGAAAAGAGAAGAAAACAAACTAGAATGTGAACAGAGAATCTGGAAAAACTGTGGAAGTTTCTTGGTTGTTCCCCTTTCCCAGACCATACAGGCTAATTAGAGTAAGAAACAGCTGGTGGACCAATGGCTCCCTGCCAGTGTGTTTGGAAAGCTTTCTTTTGAGTAACTAATATATGTCATTTACAACAATGGTGAAAATACTGAGCATAGCAAGGTTATTTTTGAAATGTCAACAAAATACCACAAATGGTACAAATATTTGCTATCTAAATATAGCATGTCTCTTTCACCCTGACAAGTTTTTTTTTTTCTTCTTTTGTTTTTTTCAGGTCAAACACTTCAGAGCTTTGCAGGAACAGGCAAGGACCTACTTAGATCTCCTTTGTACCATGTGTGACTTGTCAAACTCTTCAGTGAAAACCACAGCAAAAGACATTCAACAAACAGAACAAATGGTAAAAGTTAAAAAATGACATTGGATATATCTGACTATATTCTCTTGCTTGAATGTTAGATGAGAAAAAATTTTTCTTCTTGGAGTATTCTTGCTACAATGCTCCTACAAGCATTATAATAAATATGTATTGAATTTCAGCTAAGTCACAGAGAAGTAGGCACACGCTAATACTGATGCCACTGAATTGGAAGTGAAATATTTAGTCCCATTGAACTGCTAAACATTCGCACCTCTTTCCTCTTCTCTTTTCTCCTCAATTACCATTCTCTCTTTCTCTTTTCCTATTTTTTCACTCATTTTTTTTCTTTTCTCCTTTTCCATTGTTTTCTTTCGGTCATATTTAGTGTGAAAGGGCCTCCTGACCCTTCCTATTAGGATGGCAAACATCTGTCATGACCCTTCTAATTCATTGGCGGTGGCTGAGTGTGGTGTTGAGAAGAATTCTGAAGCTGTATCTGGGCCCTTTGGACAGTGTTGTGATGAGTTAGCAGTACCTGCCTGCAGCAGACAGATGGCGCCACAGAGGCTGTGTGTTTGCTGCTGCTGCTGCTGCCTTAAACTCTGGAACACAACATGTTTGGATTAAAAAAAAAAAAAAAGACTTGGTTTTGTTATTTAACTGATTAAATATTCCAGAATAGTAAAATGATCTAAAGGAAAAAATAATGAAGAAATTAAGATAATTAAATAATTATAATATAGATATTAAAATAATTAAACTAATGTATGTATTTTTACTTTTATGTTTTATTACATTACCAAAGCAAGTCTGTATTTAAATCCTTAAGAAAGATGCTATAGCTCCTATATTTTTTTTTACAGAAATGATTTATCGAAATAAGTTATATGATTTCAAAAACCAGTGAAGCAGATCTAAACATATATCCAAAATGTTAATAACTCAGTGTTCTATAAGAAGTATCAGCAACTATGCACTAGAGAACAATATAAGTCTTTTCTAGTTAACCGCAAGACCAAATTGATGACTCAGTCAAACAGATGTATCCACTGAAATGCCCAATGTGAAACCATTAGGGCAGCTTCTGACCTAATAAATTGTTAAAACTTCTAGACCTTCACAGTATTGATTGAAATCACATGGCATAAGTCTTAGACATTTGAAGTCTTTAGAAAACCTGAATATAAAATCTGTTTTTCTTGAAGCAAATAATTCTTTTTGGATTTATCACTCGTGTGTGTGTGTGTGCACGCGCGCGCATACGTGTGTTGGCCTGTGTACGTGGACAGGCTGATTCATTGAACATAAATGATTCTGTCCATTGCTGCTAACTTTTGCCTCTGTGTTTCCTCCAGATTGAACGAAGGCTTGCCCAGGCACAGAACTTAACTCAGGGCTGGGAAGAGATCAAGCACATGAAGGCTGAGCTTTGGATTTACCTCCAGGATGCCAGTCAGCAGCTGCAGAATATGAAGAGGAGGCACTCAGAACTGGAGCTAAATATTGCACAGAACATGGTGTCTCAAGTAAAGGTAGGAATTAACGTGCCTCCAGGGGAGCTAGAGGAGACCAGGACGGGTGTGTGTCAATCAATCCTTACACATAGTTATTTAAGGAATGAGATAGAACAACTTTCATTTGGTGCCAGAAAAATATACCTCAGCAAGTGAACATTCAGCTATTTTCTTGGAGCTCCAGTTGGCCACTTGCATTGAAGGACATTCACTCTGTAGCTTATTTCTGAATAAAGAACTGTAGGTTAGCTAGCAGAACCAGAAGACTCTGCCATTAAACAAACATGAAGCCTTATTATTCATTAGCTTTTCATCACAATATTGCTAAAGCTGTAGGATTTATCAATTTATTAAATATATATTTAATATATAAAACATATTAACATACAACTGATTTAAAATGTAATAAAATATTTATATAATTTAAAATATAATAGAAAATTATTATAATTATATTAACTTGATTGGAAGTTGTACCAGATTTTTTTTTTTAAAGAATTCTTTTTTTTTTAAATTAATTAATTTTATTTTTGGCTGCGTTGGGTTTTTATTGCTGCACGCGGGCTTTCTCTAGTTGCGGCACCCGGGGGCTGCTCTTCGTTGCGGTGCACGGGCTTCTCACTGCGGTGGCTTCTCTTGTTGCAGAGCACGGGCTTTAGGCGCGTGGGCTTCAGTAGTTGTGGCACGTGGGCCCAGTAGTTGTGGCTCACGGGCTCTAGAGCGCAGGCTCAAGTAGTTGTGGCACACGGGCTTAGTTGCTCCGCAGCATGTGGGGTCTTCCCCGACCAGGGCTTGAACCCGTGTCCCCTGCATTGGCAGGCGTATTCTTAACCACTGCACCACCAGGGAAGCCCTGTACTAGATTTTTAACAAAGCTTAACATTTATTTTTTCTCTGTGACAATCAGCCATTTTTATTTTCTACTGGGATATTGTTTGCATATGCAGAAAGAAGAATGGAAAGAATATAAATTAGATTTTATTCTCAAAAGCATGAACTTTAAAAATTTTTAGAAAACTAAGGATGCACTTTAAGATAAAATATTAGCTTTTTTCCTTAGTGGCTATAATACTGTTTCACATTTATCAGTTTTTCCTTATACTTTTCAAAGTAACACAAGAAAATACCACAGTACCCTCTGATTCTTAAACACTTGGAAATTTGTTCATAAGGAAGTATGATGATTTTAGATTTTCTCTTTGTCCCTCACTATACATTCTTCAGTTACAAAAGTATTCAGAGGTATTGTATCTATGTCTCAATCTGTATTTATTTGGGGGGGGGGGGTTATTCAGCATTATTTTATTGTTGTTATCCTTTAGGATTTTGTTAAGAAACTACAGTGCAAACAGTCATCAGTGACCACTATTACAGAGAAGGTGGATGAGTTAACCAAGAAGCAGGAGTCTCCTGAACACAAGGAAATAAGTCATTTAAACGACCAGTGGCTGGATCTGTGCCTTCAGTCCAACAATCTGTGCTTGCAAAGGGAAGAGGATTTCCAGAGAACACGAGATTACCACAACTGTATGAATGTCGTCGAAGTGTTCTTAGAAAAATTTACTACAGAATGGGATAACTTAGCCAGGTAACAGCAATTCTCCAGTGGGTCACCAAAATGCTAAGCCAGAAATTTCTTAATTTCTATAAAAATCAAAAATGTCTTTCTTACACTTTAAACATTTTCTATCATTATAAACATTGATAAAACATTATGAAGAATCTGGTGTCATCTGTATCCATAATCACGATTTTCCTTGCTCAATATTAACTGAAGCAGGTGAGTAAGAGGAAAATATTTGAAAACGGCACCATTTCTACCTGCGACCTCAAGGAATATTTCAAAGCTGTTACACTGTGAGCTCAAAAAATATCCCAAGAATATTCCTAGTTTTAATTACCAGTTATGGGACTATCGTCTATGATTTCAGGACATGAATCCTTCTTGAATCTATAGTCCCAAGGGTTTCTTGTCAATTCTGTAAAGTAACATGTTCTATGTAATTCAGTCTAGTTTTGTCTTGTACTTGTGGTATTCTAGAACTTAGTGAACAATCTAAATTCAATTAATGTGTGTCTTATTTGATTTTATAGCAATTGAACCCCTCTTAACTTTTTCTTTGAAAAGGATTCCCTCTTTCCCACATACATTGAGTGTATGGAAATCCTTCTATGCTCTGATCCCTATAATTATTAAAACCTGTACTTCTTCTGCCCAGATTTATCAATTTGTAGCCATTAAAACTGAAAACATTATTCTAGCTGTAGTTAACTCATTAAATCATAGGTTTTTTGTTTTGGGGTGTTTCTGTTTTGGAGGAGGTACACTGCTTTCTGATTTGTTTACTTTTTCTTGACGCTCAGCATTTTACTAATCTTTGGGATAAATCCAATATCAGCAAAAACCCATATTTCAGACGGACAATAGGCACCTCCGTCTGGTTAACCCACAATCGCCTCAGATCTAATATGTCCCGAACAGAACTCATCACATGGCCTCCCAACACGCTTCCTCATACTTGAGAACTAATCGTTTGTAAGTGAAAAAGACCCTAAGGTGGAATTTTCTCCTATGTGTTTTGTAGTCAAAGGGATGAGAATCCTTTGCATTTCACAGTTATTTCTAAAGGTTTCTAATGATAAACAGAAAATATCTAAGTTCCACACATGAGCAGCTGTTAGAGCCGTTGGTTGTTTCTTACACATGGTAGACCGTCTAGCACTGGATTGTCTACGGGAGCTTCTTCTCACAGTAAAGCACGTAAGTCACAGATCACTTAATTTCTCCACGTGCCTTTCAAGAATGCAGTAGATCAGTGTTTCTCAATATTTAGTGTCTCCGCAGATCATCAGGGGAACTTGTTAATATGCAGATCCTCGTCAGTTGCTGAGAGTCAGAGGAAGAAGCTAAAAAGTACACCTCAGATGTGATGGGAGGGCAGCCTTAGCTAGAAGAAGTTATCTGGGCAAACTATCTTGGTTCAACTTCTGCTATGGAACTATATGGGTCTTACGTTCCATAATAATTGCAGCATCTCTGTCGATAAGCCATGAATTGAACCACTCTAAGCTAAGAAAGAAGATGGTGATATACACTTTAACATGATGTGAACAAACACAGGTATTAACTAAAGTTAACTTGATTTTATGTCTTTTAATATATACATATAGATCTGATGCAGAGAGTACAGCCATCCACCTAGAAGCTTTGAAGAAGTTGGCACTGGCATTGCAGGAGAGAAAGCAGGCTATTGACGATCTGAAAGAGAAAAAGCAGAATATGATAGACCATCTGAATGTGGATGACAAAGAATTAGTCAAAGAACAGACGAGTCACCTTGAACAACGCTGGTTTCAGCTTGAGGACCTTGTTGAAAGGAAAATCCAAGTGTCTGTCACCAACCTGGAGGAGTTAAGTGTGGTCCGGTCCAGATTTCAGGAGCTGATGGACTGGGCGGAAGAGCAACGACCCAACATTGCTGAGGCTCTTAAGCAGAGCCCCCCGCCTGACATGGCTCAGAACCTTCTCATGGATCACCTTGCCATTTGCAGCGAACTGGAGGCCAAACAGATGCTCCTGAAATCACTCACGAAGGATGCTGATAGGGTGATGGCTGATCTCGGCCTCAATGAGAGGCAGATAATCCAGAAGGTACTCTCTGATGCCCAAAGGCATGTGAATAGTCTCAGCGACTTAGTGGGCCAGAGACGAAAGTACTTAAACAAGGCTTTGTCCGAGAAAACCCAGTTTCTCATGGCGGTGTTCCAGGCGACCAGCCAAATTCAGCAACATGAGCGCAAGATAATGTTCCGTGAACATATCTGCCTGTTACCGGATGACGTGAGCAAACAAGTGAAGACATGTAAGAGCGCACAAGCCAGCCTCAAGACTTACCAAAATGAAGTCACTGGGCTTTGGGCCCAGGGCCGCGAGTTAATGAAAGGAGTCACAGAGCAGGAAAAGAGCGAGGTGCTGGGGAAGCTTCAGGAATTGCAGAGTGTCTATGACACCGTTTTACAAAAGTGCAGCCATCGGCTACAAGAACTAGAGAAAAATTTGGTTTCAAGGAAGCATTTTAAGGAAGATTTTGATAAAGCTTGTCACTGGCTAAAACAAGCAGATATTGTTACCTTTCCTGAAATCAACCTAATGAATGAGAGTGCTGAGCTGCATACACAACTGGCCAAATACCAACACATTCTTGAACAATCTCCAGAATATGAAAATCTCCTACTTACGCTGCAGAGAACTGGACAGGCCATACTGCCGACGCTGAATGAAGTCGATCATTCCTACCTCAACGAAAAGCTAAATGCACTGCCCCTGCAGTTCAATGTAATTGTCGACTTGGCTAAAGACAAGTTCTATAAAGTCCAGGAAGCAATTCTGGCTCGGAAAGAATATGATTCCTTGATCGAGTTGACAACCCAGTCTCTGTGTGATCTCGAAGACCAGTTCTCCAAGGTGAGCCAAGTCCCCAGCGACCTGAGCGTTGAAGAGGCCCTGTGTCTTCAGGATGGTTGTCGAGCTCTTGGGGGAGAGGTGGCAGCCCTTGCAGAAGCAGTGGACGAACTGAACCAGAAGAAAGAAAGTTTTCGCAGCACAGGGCAGCCATGGCAACCAGACCGGATGCTGCATCTCGTCACCCTGTACCACAGACTGAAGCGACAGACAGAACAAAGGGTGAGCTTATTAGAAGACACCACCAGTGCTTATCAAGAGCATGAAAAGATGAGCCACCAGCTAGACAAACAACTAGAGGTTGTGAGAACAGAGCAGGCCAAGGTGAACGAGGAGACGCTTCCTGCAGAGGAGAAGCTCAAAGTGTATCACTCCCTGGCGGGAAGCCTCCAGGATTCAGGAATTCTTCTAAAACGAGTGACTGTGCATCTCGAAGATCTTGTTCCGCATCTTGATCCCTCAGCTTACGAGAAAGCCAAGCATCAGATCCAAGCCTGGCAAGAGGAGTTAAAACTGCTGACTTCCGCCATTGGCGTGACGGTGACGGAGTGTGAGAGCCGCATGGTGCAGAGCAGAGACTTCCAGACAGAGCTGAGCCGCTCCCTGGACTGGCTGCGGAGCGTGGAGACAGCGCTGAGGGGGCCACTGTGCCTGGACCTGAACCTGCGGGACGTCCAGGAGGAGATCAGAAAGGTCCAAATCCATCAGGAAGAGGTGCAGTCCAGCCTGAGGATAATGAATGCGCTGAGTAACAAGGAGAAGGAGAAATTCACGAGGGCCAAAGAGCTGATCTCTGCCGACCTACAGCACACGCTAGCTGAGCTCTCCGAGCTGGACGGGGCCCTGCAGGAAGCTCTCCGCACCAGACAGGTCGGTACCACAGGGCTTCCCCTTTCTTTTTTCCACTTTGCTTCTTTGTAAATAGGTGTGAGAAATTTCTTTGGTTTCGATTTTTTGTTTAGAATTGCTTCCTTAAATGTTTCTTTTTTTGACTACTACATGGAATCATCTTCAGTTGTGACTTTTAAAAAGGTGCTTTTATTGTTTATCGTCATGGTATTCATTTCATGTGGTTTTCATGTTCACTTGACTTTGGTTTTAATACAGGAACACCTCAGTTATTCTCCTTTAGGAGAGATAATAAATGATAGCACTAGTATAATTAATACCATATGTGAGGAATTAATCATAAAATTCATTCATTAGCAATGAATAAGTAGTGATGCTTTTTTAAAAACAAGTGAAACCTGGCATTTCTAAGCTTAGTCCTGGATGAAGAGTCTCCAGGTGGAGAGAGGCAGACGGATGATGCAGTCCTGACAGTGCTGAGCCAGGCTTTCTTGCGGGGTCTCCCATCAGTTGCCCCATCTCTCCACCGCTTCCTCAGGGAGGAGTGCTTCCTCTTCTCTGGCTTCCCTGAAGCACAACAGAAGCAAGACTAGAATATCCAGGGCTTCCCTGGTGGGGCAGTGGTTGAGAGTCCGCCTGCCGGTGCAGGGGACACGGGTTCGTGCCCCGGTCCGGGAGGATCCCACGTGCCGCGGAGCGGCTGGACCCGTGACCCATGGCTGCTGAGCCTGCACGTCCGGAGCCTGTGCTCCACAGAGGGAGGGGCCACAATAGTGAGAGGCCCGAGTACTGTAAAAAAAAAAAAAAAAAAAGACTAGAATATCCATCATGACTTGACTTGAAGATAACAAAGAAATGAGAGCATGCTCAGAACTTCCCAGGTTAGCCTCCTAATTGTGACTTGTTTGGGGGCTCTGTGCATTCAAAAATAAGAGAGATACAACAGTGCCCAGAGGTGTACTTCCTTTAATCCCTTGACCCTTTTTCTCCACATCTGTCCCTCTGATTCTATGGGATTTCAACCAGCCGTTTAAGTTAAGGACAGCCTCCCTTAGGATAATATAGTAACTGGAGCTTTGGAGTAAAGCACACCTGGATTTCAATCTCAGTTATATGATCTTGAGCGAATTACCTACATCCCGTAAGTCTCAGTTTTCTCTGTGGGAGAGGGATAATAATATCTCCCTCTTCAGATTTATATTCTTAGTGCAGGGTCTGATGTAGAGGTATCCCCGGATGACTCTTAGCTATCATTGAACTTTATTTTTCACATAGATTAAGGTTAACACTAAATAATACAATTTTTAAAAAATCTTAACATGTGGTTAAAATCTTAGTAAACTTCATCATGTAAAATTCTGACTTCTTAAACTAGAGTCTATTTAGTATATTTTTACCTTTTCATGTTGGTTCAGGCCACTGTTAAATTTTTTTCAAAAAACTATGTCCCTATAGCTGTAGGGATAGAGATGGAGTATTTAACCCAGAGTGAAGAATCGAAACAGAAGTTACCTGGGATTTTCCTTCTTGAAAAACATCTGTCATGTAAGCTTGCTTCTGTTGATTTGATGATGTTTTTTTTTTTTTTTTTTTTTTTTTTTGCTGTACGCGGGCCTCTCACTGTTGTGGCCTCTCCCGTTGCGGAGCACAGGCTCCGGACGCGCAGGCTCAGCGACCATGGCTCACGGGCCCAGCCGCTCCGCGGCATGTGGGATCTTCCCGGACCGGGGCACGAACCCGTGTCCCCTGCATCGGCAGGTGGACTCTCAACCACTGCGCCACCAGGGAAACCCGATTTGATGATTTTTGAACCAAAATCTTGAATCTGCTAAGGTGTCCCTACTTCTGCCATCTTGTGATTGGTAGTCTTATTGATTGTCTTGGCCCAAATAACTGAAGGTCGCGGTTCTGGTGGCATTTCTAACCTCCACCACTGATTCTTTGCTTTGCCATCCTCGTTCTTTCCTCATTAAGTGCTAATCTTACATGTACTTTCTCTACCACTTCTCTGCATCTTTGCTTGACAGTAATGGCTTGTCTTGTCCAACCACTGATGGCCAATTAGAGTGTTTCCTTTCCGTCTGGATCTGAATGGACTTCATTGCACAGGGGTCAGCTTTCCAATCTTCAACTTTTCTATCGTAGTCTCTATGCAAGACTTATAGGCTACTATTTCACTACCAGAAATCACTATTTGGTCTGGTAAATGCCGTTTTGGAAGTTTGGTGTTATTACACTCCCTTTTTTCCCCTCCAGCTTTATTGAGGGATAATTGACAAAGAAAATGGTAAGATATTTAAAGTGTACAATGTAATGGTTTGATATATGTACACATTGTGAAAGAATTCCTTCTTCAAGTCAGTTAACAAGTTAACACATCCATCACATCACATATTTATCTTTATCTGTTTTTTGTTTTTTTGGTGAAAACACTTAATTTCTGCTTGTTAAGCAAATTTCAAGTATACGTTACACTGTTATCAGCTATAGTCACCATGTTACATGTTAGATCCCCAGACCTTATTCAACTTAAAACTAAAAGTTTGCACCTTTTTTTTTTTTTTTTTTTTTTTTTGCCTGCACCGCACAGCTTGTGGGATTTTAGTTCCCCGACCAGGGATTGAACCTGGGCCCTCAGCAGTGAGATCATGGAATCTTAACCCCTGGACCACCAGGAATTCCCAAAAAGTTTGCACCATTTTACCAACCTCTCTATTTTGTTCACCCTGCAGCCCCTGGCAACCAGTTTTCTACTCTAAGTTGCTATGATTTCAGCTTTTTCTTTTTTTTTTTTTTTTTTTTTTAGAGTCCATATATTTGTGAGACCATGTGATATTTGTCTTTTTCTGTCTGGCTTATTTCACTTAGAGTAATGTCCTCCAGGTTTGTCCATGTTTTGGGAAATGACAGGATTTCCTTCTTTTTTAAGGCTGAATAATATTCCAAGGTGTGTATTTTTTTTTAATTCTTTCATCTGTGGATGGACACTTAGGTTGTCTCCATACCTTGACTATTGTGAATAACACTGCTATGAACATGAGAGTACAGATATCTCTTCCAGATAATGATTTTGTTTTCTTTGGATAAATACCCAGAAGTGAGATTGCTGGATCATATTGGCAGTTAATTTCTTGAGGAACTTCCATGCTGTTTTCCACAGTGGCTATAGCAGTTTACATTCCTACTGGTATTATTATACTCCTACCTAAAGGAGTCATTATTTCACTTTGGTGACTATTCATTCTGCCACATATTAGTAAGCATTATATTTTTTCTTTAAAGAGAGGACATTTCAGAACCATCATAAATTTCTATTCCATCTGTGACCTTGTTTATTTATTTTAACTGCAATAATAAAATTATAACAAGAAGAACAGAAGGGAAAGTAAAGGATAATAATGGATTGCACCAAAAAAAATTTACCAGCTTATCAATTCATTTATACACATACATCCATGTGACTGAAGACTGGAAAAGAAATGGAAAGCATAAATTTATTTTTGGCAAACACATTGCAAAAGAGAGTTGATTATGTTTGCAATTGCTGTTTTTCAGGCTACCTTGACTCAGATGTATAGTCAGTGTCAAAGGTACTATCAAGTGTTTCAAGCAGCTAATGACTGGCTTGACGATGCTCACGAAATATTACAGCTGACAGGCAACGGCCTAGATGTGGAGAGTGCAGAGGAAAGTCTCAAAAACCACATGGAATTTTTTAGTACAGAGGATCAGTTCCACAGCAATCTGGAGGAGCTCCAAGGCCTAGTAGCCAACCTGGACCCACTCATCAAGCCAAGTGCAAAAGAGGACTTAGCACAGAAAATGGCCTCCCTGGAAGAGAAAAGCCAGGGGACAATACAGGAGTCACACGTCCAATTAGATCTCTTGCAGAGGTATTGGATTTGTTTTGGTCTTTATATTCTAGTGAAATGGATTTTCATGTGGAAAATAGGAATATATTAATGATATACATTATCATTCATTCTCTTCTCTTAAGTATCACTAGACATATTGACATCGAGCTCTGCATAGAGATGTGTGATTTGAAGTTGCTTATTGATGTGTGTTGGATTTTTTCAAGATGTGCAGCTCAGTGGCAGGATTACCAGAAGGCAAGGGAAGAGGTTATTGAATTGATGAATGATGCAGAGAAGAAACTGTCTGAGTTTTCTTTACTGAAGACTTCTTCCAGTCATGAAGCAGAAGAAAAATTGTCAGAACACAAGGTTAGCTTTGTTGTTTTTTTTTAATATTCTTTCATTGTAACTGTAATGGGTCTTTGCAATATGAGAGTTCCAGAAACAAGTCAATAAATCTTCATTTCCACCTCGGCTTTTTAAACACAAAAAGGATACATTTAACCACATTTCTTAGCAGTTTTAACTTAATTAAATGCTGTCATCTTTTTAGGATTCCCGTTAGAAATGCATAGCTAGGTTTAAAAAGACACATTCAGAGCAATTTGCTTCTGATAAGATGTGATACAATAGATTTCAGTAAATACTTTCTGGTGTAACTTACATTAGTTCAATTAAAATTCAAAAATTAATAGCTGAGTCTCACTCATATCACAGCAAAATAAGGTAGAATGTGACATACTTAAATATCAAATTCCATTCACTTATATTTTTGCTAGTTTTTAAAAATGGGAGAATGTCATCTCAAGCAGCATGTAAATGTTTGTTTGTAATAAATAAGTATTCGCCTTACCTCTTTTAAAAAAGCCAAGCCAAACTCAATTACAAATTAAATGTAAAAGTAAGAATTACCAGAGGAAAATAAACATATGTAGGAACATTTCCTTTTGCGGATAATTTTAGGCTTTACCAAAATCCATAGAGCTTTTGAGAAAAACCATCTCTCCCCTCAACCTCTGTTCCTCTGCCCACCCAGGCTTTAGTGTCAGTAGTTAACTCTTTTCATGAGAAAATTGTGGCCTTAGAGGGTGAAGCTTCAGAACTGGAAAGAACCGGAAATGGCACCAGCAAAGCAACCATAAGCAGGTCGATGACGGCTGTCTGGCAGCGCTGGACACGGCTCCGCGCTGTGGCCCAGGACCAGGAGAAGATACTGGAAGATGCAGTGGATGAGTGGAAGAGCTTTAACAATAAGGTAATCTCCATTACTGATGGGCTCAAAGTATTGTTTCCTTGCTGATGAGAATGTATTTTGAAAAGTGGTATTTTGCTCCTTTTTTCAAATCGGCCTTATGAAAGTAAAAAGCCTTTTCAAAAAAATCTCTATTTACATTGATATGAAAACCAAATTATGAAATAAAATATGTATGCAATGTGCAATTTAGTCCCAAGGCTGGGTCCAGTTATTTTAATAGGAAATAAGCCAAGTAATCACATTTGAAAGGGGGACAAGCCCATTTTGCCCCATTTGTGAGGCTCTTAGTGACACTTTCTTTCCTGGCCCTGAAAAAGTGCAAAACACTTTGTCTTTGCCATGAAATAAGCAGGAATTTAACTCATTTTCCAAATCCTGTTTAATTTAATATCTTCCCTTTTAAGTAGGGTTCAAGTTTTAAGCCACATCTTCCTTTATGACTCAAAGGCACGTATTCATGTTAGCGTAAATATTGAAAAGAGTTTTTCTTTTATCTGTTTAGTAAAAGAAAATTTTTTTAAAAAAACCTTTTTCAATGTTATGAAATGTCTGATTGCCCTATTATTATTATATATTTTATTTATTTATTTTTGGCCACGCCATGCAGCATGTGGGATCTTAGTTCCCTAACCAGGGATCGAACCCGTGCCCCCTGCATTGGGAGCACAGAGTCTTAACCATTGGATTGCCAGGGGAGTCCCTGCCCTGATGTTATTTTGAGATTAAATCTTAAAACCCAGAATAATAGCGTGGTCTTTCCTTCCATGTTAAGGAGATTGTTCACATTTTAGTTTCCTGAGATTTAGAGTTGACACCATCATCTTTAACGTGCTCCAATGCATTAGTGTCAGATTTGGCATTTATGGGAATTGCCCTCTTTTTTTCAGTTTATTTACTTTGAACTTCATAGTATGTACATTTGTCATCAGGTTAAAAAAGCCACTGAAATGATTAATAAGCTGCAAGATAAATTACCGGGAAGTTCAGCAGAGAAAGCCTCAAAAGCAGAACTCTTAACTCTTCTTGAATATCATGACACATTCATTCTGGAGCTGGAACAGCAACAGTCGGGCTTACGGATGCTGGAGCAGCAAGCAGTGAGCATGCTCCAGGATGGGGCCGAGCTGTCCCCTGGAGAAGAGCTACCCACTGTGCAGGAAATCACGGCAATGCAGGACCGGTGCCTGAAGTAATTATACACCTGCTCTCATTCTCTGCTTCTAAACTTGGCTATGACCCAAAGGGACAAATGTGGTATTAAGAGTCTGGGAGTGCTCCCCCCGACCACCTTACAAATGTGGGGCTCTGTTCCTGTCATCCTTGCTATCTAGTACATATCTAGTCGTATTTAGAAATATAGTAATGAACCAGATGCAATCTCTGCCTTCAGGTAGTTTATAGTCAAGCAGCAGAGGTAGACAACTAAAGATGCCTTTTAGGTGGAACATGGGAGGGGCACTAAGGGAAATCAAAGCAGAGGCAACTAAACTAGGAGAGGAGTCAAGGAAGGCTTCTCTTCAGAAGGGTGTTTAAGCTAAAGACTAAGCAGGCTTGAGCCAGCCAGTGAGGTGGGAGGAGAGCTCTGCAAACAGGGCAATAACAAGAAAGCATGGAAGGAAGCATGTCACCTCAGGGGAACTCTTGGGTGATGGGGCGATTCATGAGACATAAAGCTTAAAAGGTAAACAGTTGGGAGCTATTGAGTACTTGGTTTTGATAAATCTTGATAACTCATTGGCTAAATTGGATGACACATAGATTAGAGCAAGGATGATACCAAAGTCCAGGTAAATAGTAGTCATTTACTGATAGTGAACTTAGAGAAAGTTAATCTTTTATTTATTTATTTATTTATTTTTGGCTGTGTTGGTTCTTCATTGCTACACACAGGTTTTCTCTAGTTGTGGAAGGCGTGGGGGGGGGCACTCTTCGTTGCGGTGTGCCGGCTTCTCTTGTTGCGGTGCATGGGCTCAGTAGTTGTGGCGCACAGGCTTAGTTTTTCCGCGGCACGTGGGATCTTCCCGGACCAGGGTTTGAACCTGTGTCCCCTGCATTGGCAGGCGGATTCTTAACCACTGCATCACCAGGGAAGTCCTGAAAGTTAATCTTCATGATATGTAACCAGCCTGATTCACTTATGGGGCCAGAGAGGAAACGTCACTATGTAATTTAACTCCTGTATTAACTACTATTACTCATACATATCCTACATTCACCCCTTCACTATAGATGAGTTCAGGATAATCTGACTCCACGTATTTAAATTTTTTTAACCAAATTTATGTCAATTCAAATAAAGACTTAAAATTTGGATGTTGAACATTATTAATCATAAAATTTCCAAAGTTTGAGTCTTTATTTAAAGACTAGTTTCTAATAGGCACAAATACTCCAGTTACACATTACCTTTAAAGACTGATGATTCTGCACCATGAGTAGATTTTCAAAGAGGAAATAAATAATCCAACAATCTCCAGGTTACTCTCGACAAGAAAATGAATTGCAGTTTAGTGGCATGGGAGTATGTCAGCTCTCAATTTTCCAGGGATAATTCATTCACTTCACGTGATGTATTTTCTCCTGTTATACCTGAAAAAAACTTAAGTGATACTGAAAATCATCTGGCAGTTTGGGGGAAGTGTCTTTACTTGGAAAAGATAGGCGGCTTCACTTTTTTAATGTCTGTTTTTGACAATTTGATGTCATGTATTGGGGGGGTTCCTTTCGTTTCAATCCACATCTGCTTTCTCCCTTTATTGTATTTAAAGCATACAGGAGAACGTTAAGAAGAACAGAAAGGTGTTAAGGCAGGAGCTGAAGGAGCGAGAAGTGGTGGAGACCCACATCAATTCAGTAAAATCTTGGGTTCAGGAAACGAAGGAGTATTTGGGGAATCCAACAATAGAAATAGATGCTCAACTTGAAGAACTTAAGGTACAAAACTCATTCCCTAGACCCATCATGTTAAAAAATTGTCCTGCTTTTAATCAAATGTATCTGTTTATATTCAATGAAATAATTGAATTAAAAATTTTTAGAAATGTTTTATAAACATTTATGTACATTTGTCATCAGGTGAAAAAAGCCACTGAAATTATTAATAAGCTGCAAGATAAATTACTGGGAAGTTCAGCAGAGAACTTCCCGGTAACTTATAGAAAACTAAAAGTTTTCTATAAGACTTTTAGTATTATTTCACTGGGCTTTCTTTTGTTCTGTATAAAGTGGACATGCTTCTTATTGAGACTAAAGAAAATTTTGCTTTTTGTAAATGTGTTTCTCTAATTCCACACAATCATATTTTGAGGAACAATACATAGCCTTGTCTCTGTACCCATAAAAATTAATTTCCTTATCAGGCTCCCCGAAATTTCTTATGTTGATCTTTTCTTCAGATTCTCCTAACAGAAGCCACAAATCACCGACAGAACATTGAGAAAATGGCTGAAGAACAGAAGAACAAGTATCTTGGTCTTTATACTATATTACCTTCTGAACTCTCCCTTCAGCTAGCTGAAGTGGCCTTGGACCTAGGAACTATCCATGATCAGGTAAACCTACGGTCAAGAAAGAGTACTTTTCCACTCTTTTATAGGTCAGTACTCTTGTATGAGAGTTCGTGATTTTCACAATCCTGTCTTCATGGAAACAGAGTTAAAAAAAAAAGATCAGTATAAAATAATAATATTAAATTAGAGGTCTTATTCATAGGCAAGAAGCATATGAGAAGATATTAGATGTGAACAATACTGTCAAACATTAAAGATAATTTATCTGCTTCCAAAAGGAAATTACTCAGAGAAACAAAGATACATTTCATGTATTCAACAAGTATTTATAGAGTATCCAGAGTCTGCCAGGCACTCTTCTTTTGTTGTTTCAGTTCAACAAGATGTAGTAGGTGAAGATATTTGAAAAAAGGGAAAATCAGAGTTAAAAAAATAAGGTAAAACCAGGAATGAGGTTTTTACCCCAAATGCATGCTATAGGGTCCCGTATTGTGTCTAGAGGAAGTCTTATCAGTCTAACTTCCAAATAACTAAGGAAAGGAATGTGTATAAATTTTTTTTTTTTTTTTTTTGCTGTACGTGGGCGTCTCACTGTTGTGGCCTCTCCCGTTGCGGAGCACAGGCTCCGGACGCGCAGGCTCAGTGGCCATGGCTCACGGGCCCAGCTGCTCCGCGGCATGTGGGATCCTCCCGGACCAGGGCACGAACCCGTGTCCCCTGCATCGGCAGGGGGACTCTCAACCACTGCATCACCAGGGAAGCCAGGAATGTGTATAAATTTTAAAACAAACCTTTTTTTTTTTTTAAATTTAACAAATTGCTACATAGCCATTCATAGCACTGAGATCAGAGGGATATTTCTATCTTAACTCCTAGTAAAGAACATACACTTTCATGTAGGGAAAATAGCTTCAGTAGCATTTGTATGGAAACATAATGGGTTTTAGGACCTTCTTGGTGGCCTGCCACTAAAGCAGTTTAGTTAAAACTGGTCTACAGAAGATAAAGGGAGGATCATTCTAAACTACTACATGAAATGGAAAGTAGTATTGCGTTGTAGAAACTATAAAACTATAAAATTCAGGTAAGTGTGCTGTGCCTTTTAGACTCTCCGGTGTATGATGCAAAGTGTTTAAAAATTTTCATCAAAGTCTAATTCTACTGCATCATACTATTGACCTAAACTAAAATATTATTTTTTATTTTAAGTATTAAAATACTAATTTTATACTAATATTTTACAGTATTACTTATTTGGTTTTTCTTCTTAGACATTGGAAGGTCTTTTGGGAAGGATGACTTGGCGAGTTCAGATCTTAAAAAAAGAAGTTCAAATTTCAGGTTTTTTTCCTCTGGATACATTTCCCTATCATAGAGTTATTCACGTGCATTCCATTTACGTTAGCGCTCAACGCAAAATAACGAAGTCGAAAAAAGTACTCTTTTAATGGTGTATTTCCTCACTACTAAGGAGATTTGATTTGCTATTTTTATATATTACAAAATGATCAGCACAATAAATCTAGTTAGCATTCAAAACCATACATAGTTATAAAAATTCTTTTTCTTGTGATGAAAACTTTTCAGAAGTACTCTCTTAGCGACCTTCAAGCATGCAGTATAAGGTTGTTAACTATAGTCACCATGCCATACGTTACATCTGCATCACTTAAAGAGATTTTTTAAGGCCTTTCATTTATACAAAGAAAATATTTCTTTACCATCTTCCCTTCAACATTTTATTAGAAGCAAAATATGAATGTTATCATATCAAATCAAAGCCATTAGAAACTTGTAAATATTAACTGTGATTTTTCATTTTCCTTTCCATTGGACATGTTCTGTGCTTTTTTGTCATACTGTACAGAGGTAATTGGAAGTTAGAAAAAGAGTTAACAGATCATTAACAGCTACTTATGAAAAGATACATGGACACAAATCTGTGTGCCTCCAATTATCTGGAATCGTCTTCCATTTTATGAAGAAAAAGGCCTAGAAGAGTTTGTATGTTTAGGGTCACAGAGTTAGTAAGTGGAGAAGATAGAGTTCAAACTCAGCTATCTGCACTGCTTCCTGTAAACACCTGATGAGTGAATCACTCTACATGCATTGCTTGCTCCTTTGCTGAAATAGCAGCAGAAAGAGGTGCAGTTAATACGTAAAATGGTGGGAAGTAAGGCTGCAGGGAAAACCATGAGCGTTTGTAATTGCACGTGGCTGGCTTGTTGAGGTACTTCGATGCCAAAGCAGTGTTGATGACTTAGAGTGCCTCTTGGCAATATCTGAAGATGGAGATATATATTAGTATTAATTATCCAATTTTTACCATGGTTGATTTTGCTGTTCTCATTGATTATTTAGATCCAGGACAAAATAAAAGAAGTTGAACAGAGCAAGGCCATGAGTCAGGAATTCAGCCAGCAAATTCAGAAGATAGCCAAAGATCTCACAACCATTCTAACCAAGCTGAGAGCAAAGACAGATAATTTAGTTCAAGCTAAAACTGACCAAAAGGTAAGGAAGGAGAAGTGGAAATATAAGGGGGGCTATTGAATGAATTAAATATTCTGAGTGCATTAGTTTATTTTGAAGATACAGGAAAAAAAAAAAAAAAGCTTCCTTGATTAGCAGGCTTCATGAAAACCAGAGAGTAAAGGCAGGCAGTAAAGAAATTTTGTAAATACAATAATATAGAGCTACTTATATCGTATAATTTATTATCACAGTTAAACTGTATTCATAAATATACATGCATATGTAGTGTCAAAGGACTAAATGATGGTTTAGGATTACAGGTATATAAATTTCAAAATGAAGGATGTTCTTGGTAGTTAAATCCCTGTTCTCATTTTGCCAATGAGTAAAGGTAATCCTTTTTGGGTGGGACAGAAGGAACATTTTAGCTCTCTCAGCCTCGTAGGAAATAAACACCAGGGTTACAAAACATCCTGCTGTGCCTTTTCAACTGAAGAAACAGAAATGAACCGATCATAGTTGAATTATTCTTATATATTTGGCTTTTACAAAAATCATTTAAAATATAATCCTTCTGATTCTGGAAAATCTGGAGAAATTTATTATCTATAGTCTAACGTTCTTTCCTTTTGATGACCATCCAGGTGCTAGGAAAGGAATTAGATGTCTGTAACTTAAAATTAATGGACCTAGATGAAGCAGTACAAAAATTCTCAGAACACAATGGCCAACTGGGTAAACCACTGGCCAAGAAGATTGGAAAACTGACTGAACTTCACCAGCAGGCCATTAGACAGGCCAATAACCGGCTCTCTAAGCTCAGCCAGGTATGTTTTCCCAGCCGGTAATCAACATTCTCTAAAGCCAAAATTCAATTTTCTATTTTTTGCTTTTAAAAATAAGTGAAAAGATAATATGGACGGTGATGAGAGTAAGTTAAATGTAGCTTATTTCATACCATGCCTGTGTTCCTAAAATTGACACGTAAACCTGACTTTATTTTATATCAAACCATATAATAAATTTATTGACAAAGGTGTTCCTATAAATGGACTTTTATAAATAAGTAAATATATATGTATGTATGTTTGCCTTTACTTAATTGGTTCAGGTCACACATCATCATAATTGTTGAGCATAGACTGAACTTTTGCCAATAGATTATGTTTCTTTCTGTAATCAGGGATGAGTTAAATCAGAATTTGCAACCAATAAATTATAATATTGAAACCTATAATCCCCACCTACCACCTCCTTACTCAGTGAGGGTAGAGTAGGAAAGGAGGGAGAGAGAAGAGCTAGGTAGAGGAATAAGAGATAAGAATGGAGAATTTTTTAAAAGATTATTCAAGCATAGTAAGAACTTGGACTTTATCCTAAAGTCACTGGAAAGTCCTTAATAGATGTTCAATAAGGAAATAATTTTTCATGATACCTTTAGATACCACAGATATCATAATGATCAGTTCCTAGGATTATTATATCCAAAGAGAGACCAAAGACTGATTTCTAGCTCACGAAGCAGAGTTTACATTTGTTATCTGAATGTTAATGATTTTTCAGGCAGCATCCCATTTAGAAGAATACAATGAAATGCTGGAGACAATTCTGAAGTGGATTGAGAAAGCTAAAGTCTCAGTACATGGAAAGATTGCATGGAATTCTGCAAGCCAACTTCGGGAACAATACATTTCACATCAGGTAACTTTGGGAAAATAGTTTTCAAAGAGTAACTAAGAGAGTGCTTTGATTTAACTGGCTAGGCTGACAGAAAATTTAGAGGACCATGATGTAAAATTATTTCAGGTGCCAGGAAAAAAGAAAGGTAAGGTAGCCCTAACAACTTGTCCAGGGGATTGAAACGAAGTAGCTACCCATGAGATTTCATAAGACCATATATATAAATAAATTTCCTCCTCTGTCTCCCCTAGACTTTCCATTTCCCAAGACCAAAAATAATCATCCAGATAGGACTCTTTTTTTTGCAGCTTCTTTGAAATAATTGTATGCAGGAATATGGTGGGAAATTCTTCCCCAGGAAGAGCTGTAGGGACAGGTGGAAAGATTATAGCCTCCAGACTCAGACTGACGGGGTAACCAAGTTCTGACATTTAGAGCTGTGTAATTTGGAGGAAACTACTTTGCCTCTCAGAATTCAATCTTATCAGTAAGATGGAGATGTAAATGATATTCAGACTGCAGAGTTATCATGAAGATCAAATGGTTTAACATATGTGCCATCATCAAGCACAGTCCCTGGCACATGGGTCCTCAGTCAGAGCCTCAATTTCATGCCTCTTCCTTCCAGCCCTTCTGCCTGGTCACAGCGGGCTGACCTCCCGCAGGAAGCAGGGGTCAGCTGGGAATGAATCCACACCACATGGGGGCCGCATTACTTCATTTCCTCTGAAGTTTTCTCTCGACTATATCATCCAGGAAATTATTTCATCCCTTTATAATTTAGGCTTGAATTAGATACAGATATCTAATAGCCAGTTATCTTGCAGTCAAATACAAAATGGTCTTTATTTAAGTTACATGAGTATCCTCAAGTATTTTAGATTTTCTCTCTTTTATTCTGATTTATGTATATTCATGTCTTTTAAATGCATCCCCTTTTCCAATTCCAGTTGACAGGGTTCTAGACCAAAGCCTCATTTTCTCCTTCTTGGAATGCTTTAACAGGTTCCTAATTGGTTTCCCTGTATTTATCTTTCTTCTCTAATCAATCCTGCACACTCCTCCCAAGAAATCTTTCTTAAACAACTACAGAGTTGTTCTGCCTGACGTTATGCATTATACATTAACAGACAAGAATTAAGTTACAATTGGTGTAAACAATGAAAAAATATTCATTAGAAATCTAGAAATGCAAATTTAAAAGAGAGAGCGCATTTTAATTATCAAGTTAACAGTATTTTTAGAAGTTCATATTTAAAGAAGTGAGAGCTATCAAACACTGCTGGTAACTGCTGGTAACTTGGTTAAATCTCTTTGAAAAACAATAGGAAATGTATCATGATCAGAAGAACATTACTACTCTGTAATCTGAAATGTAGGAAATATTTTATATGAGTATTAATGACTATACTGGAATTTTAAAGAAAACTTAAATGTCAGAGTTTTCTGAGTAAATTTTTGGATTTCATAATGTAGTCTTTAAAATGACCAAGAAGGTAGTTTTTTGTTTTGTTTTTCTTTTTGTTTTTTTTTAAATAGCTCCAGCTCTCATTCATTTATGTATTCAATAATCATTTATAGAGTGCTTTCCAAAGCTAGGAATTTTGTTAGGCATTTGAAACACAAAGGATATTCCCTGCCTCTGCCCCCGGGAGTTGATAATTAAAGGGGGAAAGGAGATAGAAAGACAGATCTAGACAATTACAATGCAGTGTGATAAGTGCAGGGATTGAGAGCCCAGGATACTGAAGGAACTCATGGGAGGGTACCCAACCCAGACTGCCCAGGATGTGAGAAGATTAAGGAAGGAAAAGGTGATTCTGAGCTGAATCCTGAAAGACACGCAGCCTACTTGTCGTGGAGTTTTAGGCAAAACCGCATGTTGAAATCCCGGCAGTAGGAGTGAGGGGTGCTCTAGCTGGTGCGCTGGCGAGGAAGTGTGCAGAGCTGGAAAGAGGAAGAAGACAAAGACAGATCATGGAAGCCTGTTAAGAACTTGGCCTCTTTCTCCTGAAGTCACTCTAAGCCTTGGACAGATGTTCTGCAGGCAAGTGACAAGCTCAGACTTACAGTTTAAGAAAGATGACTTAGAAGCCTGTGGAAAACAGATGGATGAAGGTGTGACAACTAGAAGGTGGTTTCAGTATTCCAGTAGACAATGACAAGGCCTCTCTTTGGAGGCTGAGAGAGGACAAAAATCAAGGGGTATTACCCAGCAAGAACTCTGGACTTGGAGGCTGTTGGGTATGGCTGAAAGAGAGGGAGGATCCAAGCATGGTTCCCAGGTGTTTTTTTTTTTGCGGTACGCGGGCCTCTCACTGTTGTGGCCTCTCCCGTTGCGGAGCACAGGCTCCAGACGCGCAGGCTCAGTGGCCATGGCTCACGGGCCCAGCCACTCCGCGGCACGTGGGATCCTCCCGGACCAGGGCACAAACCCGTGTCCCCTGCATCGGCAGGCGGACTCTCAACCACTGCGCCACCAGGGAAGCCCCCCAGGTGTTTTTGACTTGGGCAGTTCAGTGGGTTGAGTGCGTTGAGGGACACAGGAGGACAGATGTCAGGTATTGGTGGTGACCTCACACAGACATTCAGGAGGAAACTCAGCCTGTCACACACCGTTCTGGGGAGTTCTCCCGTGCCTGACTTTATCCAAAAACAACACAGCGAGAGAAAATGCATGTGTTCTAATATCAGGTGAAAAAGATGGAAAATTGTAGGTATGTTATGATCTCAATTACCTAAAATTATACCCAAACTGAACAGCAGTTATTGCTTAAAGTTATCTCTGGGATATGGGATTATGGACTATTTTATCTTCTTTATTTTTCAGTATTTTCTAAGCTTTATAATATACATAATATATAATATGTTATATAATATATAATATGTTATATAATATATAATATGTTATATAATATATGTATTTGACATTTATTGTGAGAAAAAAGATGTACTTTATTTTTTAAAATAAGAATCTATTGCCTAAGAGTAATGTCCCATCTCTCATTTCGCCTCTTTACACATCACACATCCCAGGAACTGCACATTTTGTGCTCACTCACCTATGTGCCTTTGCTTATTATTCTGTCCCCTCAGCATAAAATGTCTTTCCTTTCCCTCCCCATCTGTCAATACAAACCTTCTTCTGACTCAGCTCAAATGTGACTCTCCCAGGAAGCCTTCTCTCAACCCTCCTGCAAGCAGTAGCACATCTCACTTCTGGCATCCTTAACCCTTTCTTCTTTCACTCTGCTTATAAAATGCATATTACATGCTTCTTATTCTGTTGATGTTGTTATTCGTCCCCAGAGATGATACTATCTTGAATGACAAGGGCTTTGTTTTATGCCAAGTTGTTTCTACCCCTTTGTCTCACTTAAAGCAAGTGTTTGTGATGCTCTTGTCTTATTTTCATTTCTTAGATCCATATATGCTTAGGTCTTAGATACAGAATATGAGACGTGAAAAGCATCGCTTTAGTTTGAATATGAGAGAAGGGGGGCCAGTGACCTGATGAAGATACCCAGTGCGTCAGAGCATCACCACTGTTGGCGGTACTCACGTCCTGACCCTCACCAGGGAGCCGCTTGGGGTGGCAGTTGCAGCAGTAGCCTTATGGTCCAACACAGGTGGCCTCAACAAATTGTTTACAGCTCCTGAAATTTGATTTCTTTTTGAAAAGGGGGTAACAGGAAGTGAGGAGCAGGCACAGGGCTGTGAAGGTTAAACACAGTAAGACACACGACCTACACAATGTGCATGGAAAATGTGAATTACATCTCCTTACTCCCTCCCCAGTCTGATGGTCTTTAAACCACACCGTATTGATTACCCATACCTCTCTGCCTACCTGTCAATGTCATGAACATTGATAATTCACTCTAGACCATGCTAGAAGAATCTGAAGAGATTTACAACAATCTGGAAGTGATGACTGAGAAATTACAGTACCTCAATAGCGTATACCATACGGAAAAAATGTCTCAGCAAGTAGCAGACCTGGGACGGGAGACTGAGGGGCTGCGGCAGATGATCAGAATTCATTTGCAGAATCTCCACGATGCTGCCAAGGTAAAACATAAAATGTTTTCTTTAAAAAAAAAGTAATTTAAATGGAAAAGTCTATCATTAAAAAAACAATCGTGGTTGTATATCAAACGTAGAATGCTTACCTCTGATGAGCCTTCTTGACTGTGATGGTTATGGTTGTGTGTCTGACTCACAGTGACGCCAAACAACACCTAAACATCGGAGTTTGGAGCAGAGAAAGATTTGGGCCATGCAAGGAGACGGGTGGCTCATGCCCCACAAAACCCCAAACGCTTTGCAGGGTTTCAGCAAAGCATTTTTAAAGTCCGGGAGAGGGAGGGGGGCTTCACAGCATATGTGATCAGCTTGTGCACAGTTCTCTGACTGGTTGAGGTAACAGGGAGATGTCACAGGGCTTAACAGTATCAGTCCTTAAGCTCCAGGAGGCCTGGGGCTGTGAGCTCCTGGTCATCAAGTAATTAACATCTTCCATCTGGTGGGGGCTTTTCAGCTCCGTTAAACAGCTCAGGAAATGTGCATGAGATACTGTTATCTGGGTACTTCAGAGAGGAGCTCAAGCAGAGGGTATTGGGGAGGGGGTTTGCCCCAGAAAGCCTTAGAGGGTCCTGCCTGGTTACATGATGCTATTCTCCACCTATGACTTTGGACTTCAAGTGCTTATATATCGACATTAACATCGCTCTTACTCTGCAGGATATGAAAAAATTTGAAACAGAGCTCAGAAACTTACAAGTTGCTTTGGAGCAAGCCCAGACAGCACTGACTTCTCCAGAAGTTGGACGTCTTAGTCTCAAGGAGCAACTCTCTCACCGACAGGCAAGCAAAAATAATTCAGGGGAAATGGGTAGGGAGCTATATTTTTGAAAAAGAAAGGATAGTTAGGAAAAGTAATTTCTAAACTCTGTTTTAGTCTGAGCACTGTATGCATGATTTAAAAAAATACCTGGGAAAATTTTTATAACTTGGGACAGAGCTGTCATTTAGTAAATGTCTCTTGCTTATGAAATAAACATTAAAACATAAAATATTTCAGAATATACATTTTAAATGGAAAATGTATATTTTATGTATACATCTATTTTATGTAAATAAATAAATTATCAAATTTGTATAAGGTATAAAATTTAAAATTTTAAAATATAAAATATGAACTGGCACTTTCAGCGTTTGCTCTCTGAGATGGAGTCACTCAAGCCAAAAGTCCACGCAGTGCAGAGGAGCCAGAGCGCGCTCCGGATCCCCGAGGACGTTGTCACCAGCTTGCCGCTGTGCCACGCAGCTCTGCGCCTGCAGGAGGGGGCCAGCCGGCTCCAGCACACAGCCATCCAGCAGTGCAACATCATGCAGGCACGTGCAGCGGGGCCAGCCGGCGTCTGCAGGCGGTCCCCACGCCACCCACAGAGCAGCACCAGATGAGTCATGGGCTGCTTTTCTTAGCATTTGCGTGGGCTCAACCATCAAAACACATCCAGAGTGTTAACTCAGACAGCTTGTTGTGGTTATATAAAATAAGGACATGAGATGCTATCATTTGGATCATCCACAAAAGCCTGGGGAAAGCTCTATTAAAAATATCCTTTGGTGAAAACTATCTTTTAGCAATTATTTTTTTTATAAAGAACAACTTAACGAAGGTTAATTTTTGTATTCAATCATAGATTTTTATCTCATTATTCATCTGAAAATCATCTAGAACTTTGTAATAAGACTTTACTGCTAGGGTATATTACAGAATTTTTTTTCTTTTTTTATATTTCAGCTTATTGATACATTTTATTGCCTGAGAAGAACATCCAACTATAACTCTTAGTCTTTTCCCCTAATAAGAGAACAATTATTTACTAGGAAGAAATGACACTATTTATCTCTTACCTACTTTCAACTAATATTTCACCTACTTTATCCAAAAATTGTATACATGTTCTCTCATTAAACCACTAATGGTCTATTTGGTCAACTCTACTTACATTATCTTGTAATTTTTTAGACAGTAAATTTCTGAGGGTAGAAGTCATGCTTCATTCTTTTTTTTTTTTTTTTTGCGGTACGCGGGCCTCTCACTGTTGTGGCCTCTCCCGTTGTGGAGCAGAGGCTCCGGACACGCAGGCTCAGCGGCCATGGCTCACGGGCCCAGCCACTCTGCGGCATGTGGGATCTTCCCAGACCGGGGCACGAACCCGTGTCCCCTGCATCGGCAGGCAGACTCTCAACCACTGCGCCACCAGGGAAGCCCCCCATGCTTCATTCATTTTTATATCCCCTATTCCAGCACTTAGCTGAGTGCCTTACATATATATTTAGTATTTCTTTGATGGAAAAATGAAGTAATCATGTTTTTCGTACTGCTTTCTACCATGTTCTAGACCATGACATTGCTGTCTTTAGGACAATACGGAGGAGAAAGAGGATCTAGCCACTTAACTATTTTCAGACCATCAATAATCTTGCCAAAATGTTTTAGAGAGAAGGCTCTGAAATATCATCTAGGAATTTTCCCCATCATTTCTTTGTTCCCTTGACACATGGGTAAATAGGAGTCAGCACCAGAGTTTGGCACATAGCATCACAGAAGCACTTACACAGTTATTGACATAGACAGATAATTGTCTTTTTTTTTTTTTTCTTTCAAAGGAGGCTGTGGTGCAATATGAACAATACGAGCAAGAAATGCAGCACCTCCAGGAGCTCATAGAAGGAGCTCACAGAGAGATTGAGGATAAGCCTGTGGCCACCAGCGACATCCAGGAGCTGCAAGCCCAGATTTCCCGGCACGAGGTATGACGAGCCGAGTTCAAGGGCAGGACACTGGCTTGGTGAGGATATGTAATTGGTTTCCAGCGGACGAAAGAGAAAGGTCTTCCCTGTCCAGGGCATAATGTGTTGGGTTCTTGGAGAGCCTCTCTGACTCTCTTTACATTTTGAGGGCTATTTCTGCTGATACTTTCCAAGACCCAGTAGCATGAGTCTTCCCCTTGATTCCAAAACCTCTTGACCCGGCATTCATGACATATCTCCAGCACGACCCACCGACTGCCTCCTGCAGAATTCTCACAGTTCATACACCAAAACACACTGTACTCCCTGTCTTTACAAACTGCAAGGAACAGCAGTGCTCAAAGCCTTGCTGCTCTGATGGTCCTCTTTTAAAAGAAGGGGTCGGTCTTGTTGAAAAGAAAATCATTTGCTGTTTCACATATAGGTCACTTCACCTGCTTTTACCAGAATCAGAGAATGACTCATGTTGTTTGTTTTGTGGGTTTCCAGATTATGCCTGTTAGCATCTTCCCCATTTTCAAATGCACCTCCTTCTTTGTACCTTTGGAATCATTATGACCTTAGGACTTGGACACCCCTTGTGCAGACCTGGTCTCAGAGATCATACAAGGAGCTTGAGTGTTCCAGCTCCTTGACAGTTAGCAGTGAATTTCCTCTCCTGACCCGTCAAACCCTATATAGATCACATTTACTCTTTCCTTGGGGGCTGGCTCCCAGCATCATGAATTTTGGAAGGTGACTGGGGGGTGGGGTGGGGTGTGTCTTATTTCTCTGTGCCAAGGAAAGACATTCAGTGTTTCCTTCCGTCTGCTCTATTTTAACTTCATTGTCATAAGAACAACAGTTTTTCCAAACCAAATAGCATAGTAAGATTCCCAAAAGATTCAACTGTCGCTTTTTTTTTTAATTTTTATTTTATATTGGAGCATAGTTGATTAACAATGTTGTGTTAGTGTCAGGTGTAAGGTTGGGAAATCTTACTTCCCCCCTTTCCAAATGCAGTTCTCTAGTTTCTTGTCACAGCCAGTGAGTGCCTCCAACACTTAACATTTGCATATGCTTTACAAGTAATGTAAATAAATACCCCACCTACATTTACTTCTACACCGTAGATAATCATCTGTGTTAACTATTCATTTCTCTTCTGCCACTAAAGCAGTTAAATGAAAAGATGTTTCGCAACTATTTGAAACACTGTTTATATGTCATACATTAGACTGTATAATACAAATTTATTTTGAAACTACTTCTAATCCCATTTTGTAAGACCCAGAATTTTGTTGTAACAACTTTTCAGTCACAGCACAGAAAATATGTTTTTAAAAATCTATCTGGAATAACAATAATTATCATTGCTGCTGTGGTTGCTTTTTTGTTTGTTTTATGTTTTTTAAAACAATTCACAAAGTTTTTAGAGTATCTTTTACAACAACCCTGTGAGGTAAGAATTTTTTTGTGTGTATCATCTCCATGTTACCGATGAGAAAACAAAAACGGATTTTTTAGAATGACCTCCAGATCTTCCAGATCTAGTAACTGATAGAAACCAGATTCTAATCTACTACCTTTGGGGACTTCCCTGGCGGTTCAGTGGTTAAGACTCCGAGGTTCCACTGCAGGGGGCATGGGTTCGATCCCTGGACAGGGAACTAAGATCACACATAAAAGAAAAGAATGATGGTCCAGGAGAATAAACGACTTGCCCAAGATCATTACAGAGCCGGCTTTCAGCAGACTCAGCCGTAGACTGTCCTCTGGCTGCTGTCCAGTGATCTGTTCATTTCGTCACATTTTCTCCTCCCATTTCTAAACATTAGTGTAGATGTGTTAGTTTCGTCATGTGATTTAGATTCCATTTTCTTTTTTGTTCTTTTTTTTTTTTTTTGCGGTACGCGGGCCTCTCACTGTTGTGGCCTCTCCTGTTGCGGAGCACAGGCTCCGGACGCACAGGCTCAGCGGCCATGGCTCACGGGCCCAGCCGCTCTGCGGCACGTGGGATGTTCCCGGACTGGGGCACGAACCCGTATCCCCTGCATCGACAGGCGGACTCTCAACCACTGTGCCACCAGGGAAGCCCTCCATTTTCATATTTAAAATGAAGTAGTCCTGTGTAAGGCTCATTGTATGTGTAAAACAAACACAGGAAGGAAAGTGCTGCATGGGGAAAGCCTGATTCATAACATAGAATTTTGGAAGAATGTTTTTTCGTGTATTTTCTGTCTGCTTTTAATGGAATTTAATCTTGAGGTGAGGCTAGTTTCCATATGGATAACTTAAACTCATTGTTCATTTCTAAGGAATTTGCATTTTTTCTTGTAATTTTTCAAATGTTGCATTTAATTTGAAAAAACCTTATCCTGTCACTTTTAAATGATAGGAGAGAATACTCAGAGCTCTTCGCTTTCCACATGACGCAGAAGGCCTGCTCCTGTACCTGAAATTCCCACCTGTACACTCATCCTTTGTAATCATTTTCAGAAATACTCAGTAAAAACTAAAAATACGTATGCTTCCTGAGACTGGGGAACACATTAACCCCCTTAGTGCTCCATTTTGATTTAGCAAATTTGACCACTAAGCCACAAAGTTCATGGGATATAGGCAGGTTTATTCTTACAGAAGAAAGTTATCGAGAGATGTTTCTCCAAGGGGATCACATGAACTAACCATGAAATGCAGATTCTCGTAAGCCTAGTAAATCGAAAACTTTTGAAACCTAGACCAGTATTGCATTTCTAACAAACAACTCAGATGAGTTTGTTTTTAAAATATTGCTACTAGTGTTTTATTTATTTTTAAATTTTTTGGCTATGCCGAGCAACATGTGGGATCTTAGTTCCCCGACCAGGGATTGAACCTGCGTCCCCTGCATTGGAAGCACGAAGTCTTAACCACTGGACTGCCAGGGAAGTCCCCTAGATGAGTTTTATATACAATAACTTGAGAACATCGATTTAGGAAATGGGCGTTTGGTGTCAGCGTGCTGGGCAGGGTACTGCAGTAGGGGCCGTGACCATCCACGTAGGCACAAAGGATGGGAGGCCTAAGACTAACTCCACTTCACACAGAGGCTTCAAATCTACCAGATAGGGCAAGCCATGGTAAGGAGGCTTAGTGATTTGTCCTGTGAAAACATAGAATTCAAGGAGTGCGGTGCGCTGGTAGATGACTTCCATGTGTACACGTTTACCAATTATTATAGAGTACTCATGTGTTAGGCACTAGACCAGATGTGGTAAATAGCTATTTAATCACTATTATAAAAATCCTATTAGGTTTAACTAAGTAAGTATCTGTAACAGTGAAAAGTAAAGAACTGATGATTTCTACTTTTTTTTTTTTTTTTGTGGTACGCGGGCCTCTCACTGTTGTGGCCTCTCCCATTGCGGAGCACAGGCCCCAGACGCACAGGCCCAGCGGCCATGGCTCACGGGCCCAGCCGCTCCGCGGCATGTGGGATCTTCCCGGACCTGGGCACGAACCCGTGTCCCCTGCATTAGCAGGCGGACTCTCAACCACTGCGCCACCAGGGAAACCCATGATTTCTACTTTTTAAATCCTTGCTGAAAAAATCCCTGTACTTCTGTATTAGAAAGAAGACAGGATGCTGGCTGAGTTCTGCTGGACTGCTTTCCCTTCCACCCACCCAGTCAGCTTTGGTTGGGAGGGGAGAAACAAAATGACAACAATAGCAAAATGGTATGTGTGTACATATACACATACACATGTACATATACATGCACGTATCATTTTGCTCTTGTCATTTTGTTTGTTTCTGAACTTCAGGTTCAAAGCTCTAGTTTGAGTGTGTATACACACATTATCATTTTAAAGACTTACAAAGGGCTTCCCTGGTGGTGCAGTGGTTGGGAGTCCGCCTGCCGATGCAGGGGACACGGGTTCGTGCCCCGGTCCGGGAAGATCCCACATGCCGCGGAGCGGCTGGGCCCGTGAGCCATGGCCGCTGAGCCTGCGCGTCCGGAGCCTGTGCTCCACAACGGGAGAGGCCACAACAGTGAGAGGCCTGCGTACCACACACACACAAAAAACCTCACAAAACGTGTTCCGTACAAATGCTAAATGACAGCTTTTCAGGTGAAGGAGCCAAATAAAAGGAATAGAAAAAAATAGTGATTTTGTACTTTTAGGGTTAATGTTTTACATGAATGTAATAAAAAAGAATGAATGTTTAAATCTTCATCTTTTAACTTATGTATGCATCTTTTAAGCAAGAAAGTATAAATTTAACATTTTAGAGTTACCATTTTAGATTATTCTTTTAGGATTTTAATATATTAGATTTTTTAAGAGCTATGTGCTGTTGAGAATATATTGTCAATTAGCTCTTTGTAAAAGTTTTAAAACTTCTATCTCTCAAAACAGTTTTTTTCAACAAGAAAAAAAATTAAAAGCCATTAAAATTGAACCAAACTTCAAGTTCAAAGCCCTAGTTTGAGGCATCAGAAACATTGGAGGCATGATGGCATACATGAGGGAAAATTTCATGAATGTACAAAATTTTATTTGGGGTGTAATCTGCATAAAAAAATAAGGGTTTCCTAAGTGATATTCACCTTATCTGCAAAAAAGCAACTCCGCGGGTCACAGGAATTAGGAGCAGTTTACTTTGTGATGCGTCTGTCACAAATGACTGCTCTGTTTGACATATTCCGGAGGGTTAAGAGCTGAGCATTGCGTTTTTGGCAGTGTTAGTCATCACATGACCTAATTTGCCTGGCATGAACCATCTGGCAGTTTTAGATTCCTTAGGCATTTTCAAGAAAGTTGCCAGGGCTTAACTTCCCATAAATTCCGATGCGGCCCGGAGCGCCTCTCGGGATTAGAATCCCCCTGGCGTTGTCTCTGCCGCCGCGCGTGCCGCAGCACCCCTTCCGGCCCCGCCGCGCTGTGGTCTGGCTCGGGGAGCGCGGCAGGCAGGCTCCGCGCTCGCACCGTCCACATCCTGCCTCCCCGCCGCTCCGTCTGGCGCAGCCCTGAGATTTCATTGGCCAGCCCCGGAGGAAGATGAACGCTACTAGTTCTGTTTCCTTCGGATGCTGCTGTGACACCCGGGGCGCGGGGGGGCGGGAATGTTTCCTCAGGAGCTGGCTCAGAAAATCAAGGGCTACCAGGAGCAGATCGCTTCTTTGAACTCCAAGTGCAAGATGCTGACCGTGAAAGCCAAGCACGCCACCATGCTGCTGACGGTGACCGACGTGGAGCGTCTGGCGGAGGGGATGGAGAACCTGGACGGGGAGCTCCTCCCCGCGACCTCGGCCCACCCCTCTGTGGTCATGGTAAGTAAGGGTCAAGGCCAGTTTGCTGGGTGCCAGCTCGCTCTCTTCTGACTGTCTCCTGCCTAGTGGCTTTGGGCTCTTCTCCGTGGCTTGGTTTAGGGATCAGTGCCCGGTCTTGCAGATTAGAACTCAGGAACGTCCCCTTAACTCTCTGACTACCTTTGGGCCAAGGCCAATCTTTGACGCTGTAAACAGTGACAGTTGAAACGAAGCTATTTGTTTGAGACTCCTGAATTACTTAACGTGCTGAAAGTTGGCCCTGCATTTGTTTATAATTTAGCAGTAATACTCAGAAGCTCTGAGCTTCAGAACAATTCCTTTGCACAGTTTTCTAGTTTTCTGGGGGATGGGAGAAGCATGCTACATATATGTTTTGTGTGTTTTTCCAGCTGAAGCACTGGCTGACTAGGTATGTTTGAGTATTCTGTTGTGTAAATGTTTGATAAATTATGGAAGGAAAGCTATTATTAGACAAATAAGAAACTAGAAAATCCAAAGTTTCCCTTTGGATTAAAATAAGTTCCATTAATTTCTCTCTGCAACATTATTTCCTCATAACTTTGCATCTAAACTGCGTTAATTAGTTTGATAACTCAGTGTTTTTCAGTGCTGTATATTTCCCACACATAATGTGCTTGTGCTTTGGGTAGTGTATAACCATACCTGGACTCTTTTGGCAGTATATTACTCTGGGTGCATTTATCTTGCTAGAATATTTGGAATTTGAAATATCCACAAAAGACCAAGCTTTATTTCATAGACCCTTCCCTCATTGGTATGATTCATGATTTTAATTTATAAAGATACAATCAATCAAGAAAAGGAAAATAAATTAAAGAGATAATTCATCAACAAGAACACTCTATAATGTGACGTGCATCCCTTATCCCTGTTTATATTACAAATGGCCCCTAGGAGCATATTCACGTGAGGACGAAATTTTCAGATGGTAACACAGAATTTGTATGTAAATTTGGGTCTCAGTAATTCTAACTTTTGTTGTATAGTTATCTCTGTTTTGGCCTGTGCGTGCCTGACCAGGTCTTTTGTTAACATAGCTAACCAATTTTCATGTCCTTTGGGCAACATTTTATGTGACAGATGACTGCAGGTCGCTGTCACACTTTGCTGTCACCGGTCACTGAGGAGTCTGGGGAGGAGGGAACCAACAGTGAGATTTCCTCTCCACCTGCCTGTCGCTCCCCTTCACCTGTGGCTAATACAGATGCTTCCATTAACCAGGTACCGCCCACTTGGCATTCCTCCAGCTAAAATCTCTGAACGGATGCAGGGCTCCATTCTCTGTTCTTATGAGATTATGGGTATGAATCGTAGACTTTGAGAAACACACCGTTAGGTGTGATAGTTGCACAAACTGTGATTGTCATGTGAGACCAATACTGGCTTAACCCACCATCTCCTCTCCCAGGCTACTGAAATGAGATGAGCAAAAATTAGGTCACAGAAATGATAGCTGGAGAAGGGCCTGTTTTAAGGCATTATGGCTTTAGTTTCTGACAGCTGTCTGTAATGGAGTACTGCATCCTAACAGAAAATGAAATGTTCGTGTCACTGTTGTAAAATAACATGATTCTATTGCTGTTTTAACATTTTCACTGAACATAGTTTTGACGCTTACCAGCTCAGATTTTGAAGATGGAAAATTTATGTTCACTGTATCAGACTTTTTCTTTATTTGCTAATTGCCAACAAAATTAAAGGCTGTCAGTGTATATTTTGGAGTGCCTAAGTAGATTTGCATTTTGAGTTTTCTTACTTATCTTTCAATAATCTTAAATTTTATTTTTTATAAAATGGGGACCATAGCTCGCTGTTATGAGGTGTCTTTTTTGTGTACACTATATTAAATATAGATTATACTAAATTAAATATGTCAAAAATTTTCACGAAAAATATTGGATAGAGTTCAAAAAGATGCTTTTACAATAACCAAAATTGTTTTAATGCGTGTTGAATAATACTTTCTTTTTTTTTCCTTTAGCCAAAAAACTGAAAAAATATTTTAATTACCTTATCATGAAATTACTAGTGTTCAAAGAAGTTAAAATTTATTATCAAGAGAGAAGCATTGAACATTGCAAGTGTTCTATAAGCTGTATTACAAATCAATCATATTATTTTTTTTTTAAAGCAAAAGCATTCAAAATAGGATTTCTGTGATAAAAAGAACCTACCTCCCCCCAAAAGGGGAAAATGAAACAAAGACACCTTTAGATAAGACAGTCCTCTTGGAGGGAATTCCCTGGTCAGGCAACTAAGATCCTGCAAGCTGTGTGGCACGGCCAAAAAAACAAACAAACAAACAATTCTCATGGTAAAAATCTGTGTAGCTTTAGGGAACATATCAATTCATGCATTCATCAGATACATTGCGAGCACCTGCTGGGCATAACGCCTTGTGCTGGGTCCCAGAGGTGTAACAAAGGCGGAGACAGCAGTGGCCCTTGCCCTCAAGCACCTTGTAATCTAGAGAAAAAGTGGCCATAAGATGAATAATAACAAAAGTGATGAGAGGAAATTAAAAAAAAAAAAAGTTCACAGTGTTCTGGAGCATTTGGAAAACAGTTCTCCAAATTCTGATTTTAAAATATGAATTACTCATTCTTTGATGATGTGTTCTTCCCTGTGGTCACAGATTGTCGTTAGAATCATAGAAATATGGCTAGAGTCAGCTTTTTATTGTGTAAGAAAAATGTATCCTATATAATGTGCTTAATGTTCTTAACATTTTCAAATTGAACAATGAACACGGACCTTTGGACTAACACTTGGGAAGAGCATCCCTTTCCTAAAATTATAAGTCTCAGTGCTGCATCCTGTGAAGTGTCTTTCCATGTACATGGGAAAGTGTTCTGTAAATGGTAAAATATGCAAACATTTTTATTATGATGACTTTAACTGTCCAGCTCAATCAAATCCCAAAATTATGAGCAAAATTGTGCTTTGTCTTAATCCCGTTTTGACACTCTACTCTGCCCATATCAACATCAATTTAAATCACATTATTAACCTAACGTACTTACATATGGAACTGCAAATTAGGGGGAAAAAATCTTCATTTAGTTCATGTCAGGCAGCTATACTCTCAGGAAGCTGTTGGAAAGCAAAAATATAATGGTTGGTGTTAGACAAATCGATCCCATCGTTCCAGCCACATGTTATGTTGTCCAGTGATGTAAGACAGGGGAAAATGAACAAATGCTGCAACATGGCCAGTGATGCCTGGATCTACAAAATTTTCTCTTGAAACTGAGAACATTTAGAATTCCCATAAGTTCCAGTTTGCAGACTCAAAACACTGTACAGAATGTGCACAGCTGTTTCAAGGAGCGGCCAAATATAACGGCTTTATAAAGTCGCAGCTGTTAAAATAAGGCTGTGTGCTTGCCGCTTCTGTAAGTAGATCTGCGTTATATAACTAACTGATCCCCTGCAGTCAGTGTGTTCTCTCTCTGACAGTAGTTATTAGCTGAAATGTGATAACAGTTTAGTTTACTTGAGGGTAGAAATAACGAGGCAGCCACAGAACTTGCTGCAGGCTTCTTGATCTTATTGAAAGCCAGCCAAGGCTTGGGCTTCTCCTCGGAAGAGCTGAGGGCAGTAGAAGTTTGAAAAGAGTGGTAGTGTAATGGGTAGAACCCCCGGTTCCGGGTTAAAAAGCTCAGAATGGGTCCCAGCTCTTCCTCTAAGCTGAATGTACCCAGAAAGTCCCTCATTTGTAATGGGAAGCAATGCTACTTAATTCACAAAATGGTGAAAGTTAAATGTGGGGTTAATTTTGAAAGTACATTTTAGACTGGAAAATGCGAATCAAATTGTAGCGGTGGTTTTCCAAATTTAATTCCTTAGGAATCTGATGGATAATAACTCCCGTAACATAGACACATAACCAACAAGAGACATATTTCTAAGGGTGATGCTTCACTATGCCAAATATTGCCCTTATTTAGTAGTTACTTATAGGACTGATTGATTTATTTTATTGACTCTATGTATTCCTCAAATAGGTGCAAATTATTAATCTACAAAAGGTGATATATTTTCAAATTATTTTAGGAAACCAAGGGTTGTCTTTCCTGTCTAATAGACCTGAGACACACACACACACACACACACACACACACGCCAGAAAACAGATTTTTTTGTGACAAATTTATTTTATTCTTTTGGGGAACCTTTATTTATTATAGAGTATTTAATTTAAATTTTTTACATTAAAGGACGTTTTGCTTTTCCTCGTAGACAGTGATGGTACTACCTTCCATGTATACAAAACAATAGAGTTTACAAAACTGCTTTTACATATACCATTTTTTATGAATGTATATACTTGCCTGTGATTTGCCAAATACTCCATGATACGCTCAGGATCAAAGACACTTCCACAGATTTTAAGGCACTCATAGTCTGTGTGAGAGCAGGCAAATGATGACCATGGAGTGGGACAAGTGCTGTGAAAGTGGGAAGCACAGTGTTAAGGAAGGACACAGAGTACGTACCTAAACAAGGCTGGAGTTCAGTGGGTGAAGGATGTCCCCCTTTTGTTTTAAAGCAGGGGAAGGTAGGTACAGTTGGAGTGCACTAGAGTGATGTGAAGTTTTCTAGGCAGAAGGAAGTACATGTAGGAAGTTTTTCAGTCAGCAGGAAGGAAAATGGCCCATCAAGGCAACTGTAAGTAATATCAGTATGATTGGAGAAACATAGATTTGGAGGAGGAGGTGGGAGGAGAAATGAAACTGAGAAGGTTACAGGAAACACACCCTGATGGACCTTGAATGACACACAGAGGAGTTTGAACTTTGTCCAGAAGCTAATCCTTAACCACTGAAGGAATTTAACTAGAAGCTCTGCCCGGAAGTGACTTTTAGAACAGGTCATTCTGGATCAGTGTGGACAGGAGACAAATCCAGAGCCCAGGAAGCTAGTGAGGGACAGAAGTTGCACACTCTGATGTCTGGTCCAGACTGGTGATGTAAATGAGAGAAACAGCGCACCTGGACAGCACCTCCCCACATGAACGAGGCAGCCTCTCCTCCGTTAGAATTACTGTAGCTGTTTGGACGCAGAGTCCTGTCTTACCTACCTTCTGGTTTGCAAGAGAAGCCATGAATCGGGATTCTTACGAAAGCTCCCTCTCTGGATGAAGAGAAATTTTACACAATTTAAAACACTGTATAAACCAAGCTAAATGTATGCAGGCTAGAGGCAACCTGCAGGCTGCCAGCTTGCAACCTGAGAATTAGGAAGTTGTTGGTGTAACGTGAGGTTGAACCAGTGTTTTGGCAAGGGTATAGACCTTCATCCTTACATAAGCAGGGGTGGTAAGGGAAAGAAGAAATAGAGAATAAATCCCAAGCAAGGTGATGAGAAGTTCCATTCACTGAAAGATGGATAATACTTCCTCATTTTTCCTAAATCCATTTCTCATCCTAGATGTCGGTTTTGTTGTTTTTTTTTTTTTTTTAAAGTATTGAGTTTGAAGAGACTGTGGGATAAACTTGTACAACAGGATATGTGAGTCTGGAGCTTAAAAATACAGCAATATTTAAGAATGAGGACAAAAAACAAACTACAAAAGAGAAAGATTGAATGACTAGAGAGCTGGGAGGAGAACAGAGGTGAAAAGGAAAGTGTTTCCAAAAAGGGATGGTCAGTGGTATTGAATGCTAGTGAGAGACCAAGCAAGAGAAGATCTGAAAAATAATCATTTTATATCATGGGAAACAGCCACTGCTGACTGTGGCCAGAGCATTTTCAGGGGAGTCGCTAGATTCGAAGCCCAGTTGGCTACTTAGAAGTGGACTGAGGGTGAGAAAGTGAACATATTAAGTGTAAACTACCATTTTCAGAAACTGGATTATGGAGCCAAAGGGAGAGGGAAGAAATGATGATTCCGAATGTATTTGTGTATGATGAGCCGTCACATATTGATCTGTAGAACTTTCCAATATGTGATATCCTGCAAGAAAAAAATCAGAAAAGAGTGTGTAGGTGTTTTCAGATGGAAAAAATTTGGCTTTATTTACATGCCGAGGAAAAAGACAGTGAAGAGGGAGTAGGTATTAATGGACCAAGACCCTTGCAAAAGCGAAGGTGGATGAGGTTGTGGGAGTCGGTAGGAGGGTCCTCTTTAATCAAGAGGTGAGTCTGAATATGGACGGCCTTGAAAGTTTGAGAATTTGCAGGAGTATCTCCTCAAGGGCTTTGAGCGTGCGTGTGCATACTGGAAAGAAAAGTTGCGTTGAGTCATGGGTGGGGTTTTCCAAGTGGCTGAAGCAGAGGTTCAAGGGGCAAAGGAAACACAGCAGTTGGCAAGAGAAGGGTTTACATAACTTAAACACAGTCAGAAATACACTTGGGGTGAATCCATGCAGTGATGACAGCCTATCATGTTCAAGGAGTGGAAGTGGGTGAGGATGAATGGATATAAGCCTGTCAAGGACTTGAAAATACCAAGATGATCTACTCAAGATGAGTGACAGGGTTAGGAATGAAAAGGAACCAGTCTCCATGCTTCAACGTCATCAGTAAATGCTGGGACTTACCTAGAGGCCTCAGCAACAGCAACAAAATGGGTAGAAGGTCTCATGGCCACTCAAACATCACTGTATTTAATCGCAAAACCACCCAGTGTTATGCAGATGAGGGAACCCATGCATGAGATGTGAGTGACTTGCTCCAATTCTGTAGCTACTTGGGAGGAGAATTTCACCTGGGGTCTCAGGTGTCCTGACGCCTCCAGTGGCAGACTCCTGTCTGAACTCATTCTGTTGTATTCCACCACCCTGCTCCTGCCCTGGTACAGACTCCCAAGACACCAGGCTTCTTCCTGCTCTTTCCTTGGTTTCCCAGGTGTCTGGGGCTTTCATCAATACTTTTTTTTTTTTGCGGTACGCGGGGCTCTCACTGTTGCGACCTGTCCCGTTGCGGAGCACAGGCTCCGGACGCGCAGGCTCAGCGGCCATGGCTCACGGGCCCAGCCGCTCTGCGGCACGTGAGATCTTCCCGACCGGGGCACGAACCCGCTTCCCCTGCATCCAGGCAGACTCTCAACCACTGCACCACCAGGGAAGCCCCTCTCGTCAATACTTTTTACCAAGACATTATTATCAAAGGCTCAGTTTTTTGATCTTAAACAGTGCAACTGCAAAAGTAGTGAACTTTATTATAGCAATTTCCAGAATATAAACATTATGTCCCAGTTCAGTTTCTATAAATATACAGATAAACAACCATAAATTAAAACATAAAAACAATTAAACAACCATAAAACAACCATAAAAACAATTAAAAACACATGAATTATGTATCTTGAGATAGTAATGCCATTATCAATACTAATAAAATATGTAATATTATTTATTATCCAAGAAATAAGAAAATTCAAAAGCTTCATTTTTCAGTATTCACTTTATTTCTTGTGTACTTCCCGGAATCGAATAGGAGTAAACCTCTCTATTATTTGTTTCTTAGAGTAGTTTTAACCTCCCCATTACATTTTCCCTTATTAATATTAACATATTTAAATTAAAATGAATAATGAACTCACAAATATTAAAGATCTGGCTATATCTGAAAAAAGACTTTCTATAGACTTAAATAAATTTAAATCAAGGGTTTTAAAAAATTATTCAAAACTTTGATCAACACATTAAGCAACATTTTAGGAAGTAGAGCATTTAGATTCTCCTTTTTTGCTGGTGAATCAGTCTTTAAATATGTATACCACTTAAACATGCATTCCACGTTGTGGAACAACCCGAACAAACTTTTTGGCCAACCCAATATTTCCATTTTACCAGATATAAAATAGGAATGAGTTTTGGCAAGTTGACATATTGGTAAATTTTTTTTACCAATTCTAAAAAATTCTAAAGCAACTACAGGGTGCTTTGATATGACCTTCTTGTTACAGGAGTTTACTAACTTTGATAGTTGGTAGCCCTGGGGGATGGGTGTGAATCCTAAACCTTTCCTCCACATGACAAACAGTACCCAGAGCGTCCTGACCTAAACCTTGTTTTCCTCTTGCATCCAACGCCGTGCTTTGCACCCATAGGACATCGCTTATTACCAAGCCTTGTCTGCTGAGTCGTTGCAGACGGATGCCTCCAGGATTCCCCCCAGCACTCTGCCACCCCAAGAGCTCTGTGAACCAAGTCTGGAGCCGTCTGCTACTGCTAAACTGGATGATTTACAACGCTCTTGGGAAACCCTAAAGAATGTGGTAAGTCTTCGAAATGTGGAATTGTTTAGCCCACCAAACACTGATTACCTTAGCGATTACCTTAGTCTTATGAAATACATGCATAATGTGTACACATCCCATATACAGTTGAACACCCTTTGTTGGGTCACAGAGGTAAAGCGGTGAGGAAAGAAATGTCATAATCTAGAAGATAAGGGGCTGGGGAGTATTTGGTAATATCCTTTTTCTTCTTTAGATCAGCGAAAAGCAGCGCACACTCTACGAAGCGTTGGAACGCCAACAGAAGTACCAGGACTGCCTCCAGTCCGTCTCCACGAAAATGGAGGCCATCGAGATGAAACTCAGTGAAAGTCCGGAGCACGGCAGGAGTACCGAGAGCCAGATGGCCGAACACCAGGTAAGAATAGCGATGACTTCAGCTTCCTGCATGATCACATAGGTGCACTCTTACTGACGACCGGCTGGCCAAGCATGTGTATGAGACAGCAGGCTGACACGTTTTTTACTGTATCCCTTGTTACAGAGTAAACAAGATCCCAAGCTAAGTGGTGGTTGTTTCCATCACTGCTTCAGGGAGGGTCTACGAGAGGGAAAGAAGGCTATTGAGACCTTGACGTTGCTTTCTAACTTTTATTACACAAACTGCATTTCCTTATAGTTGCCACATTATTTTTATTTCGTTTTGAACCATTGTTGTAAGAATCAAGTGTACCCCACGTCTACCTTCTCGGGGTATTGTTGTTTGAAGAAACTTAGCCAGTGTGTGCCCAGCACCTCCCCGTTATCACTGAAGAGAATAACTCTCAGACTCCAGTAGGCCAAGAAGCAGCTGAAGAATAAGGGATTCCAAGTTGTAATCTTGTGGTTTTCCCAGACTTGAATCATTTTTTAAAAGGGACACTGGACAGTGCTTCAGCGTTAGGTGAGAAACAGAGATGATTACGTTACCCTAACTCAGACAGATATTGTTAAAAATGCATCAACTTAAAATGCACGCTAAGAGAGTGCATAGCTTAAATCTGGTTACTGCTTTAGCAGCATCATCGGGTGTACTCTTAACGCATAATCAGGTGTAACTGGGTCTGGGTACTGAGGCGTGCAGTCCCCTAAATACTCAGCCACCGTGGTACAGGAAAACGCTGCTGCGGCCAGGACTCAGGAGCGTGTGACAACCCTATCAAAGGCAGAGGAAAAGAAAGATACTTTTAAATGCAAATTAAGAGCTATGAAAGCATGATGCAATTATGTAGTTATCAAATACTGGGTAATTTACCAGCGTTAAGGGTGAAACTCTGTACTTTATCTTTCTTCTACTTAACATCTCTGTAGTTTTGGAACCCAGGATAACCTTGGAATACATTGCTTGTTCGGATGTGTAGTCTAAGATAAAATTGTACTATTTTACAATAAAGGACCTTGCAGTATAACACAAAAATGAGAATATTTCATCTAGAGACAGCATGTTGAGAAACAGTGGTTTCAGGTTCCTGACACTCTTGTAACTTCTTAAGATAGAAATCAGAGTGTATAGCATCCATTTATAGGCCTTATTTTGGGAAAATGACCTTCTGTGGGTCTTTCTGCTATCCTAAAGTCACCCATAGTCCATCTGGTTTGGGGAGGATGCAGTGAAAATATAAAGTTAAAATTAACCTTTGTTTACTTGGATTAAGACAATCACGAGGACAGTCAGGGACTTAGGTCTCTACTACCATGCAGTGTCCCCGCAGCACCACAGTCCTCTCTAACTGGTACTCCAGTTTTCTAACTGTCAACAGCCACCTCACTGTCACCTGAAGGGGCCTCCTGGGGCTCTGTCTGCCTAACACCCTCCCCAACTCTTCACTGTACCTGGAAGGGCAGGAGAACTTCCATACATTTGACTACAGCTTCTTTTAAGCAACCAAAAAGGATTTGGCATAAATTATCCAAAGGCTGGATTAAAGTGAATTTGAGTGTCACAGACTTAGATTATCAGAAGCCAGCATTCCAGGAGAGGGTTTACAGAATTTGACTCTCTCTGCTTTTGGGTACTTTCGGGTACTTTCCAGTCACCTCTGCTTTTGTTCAAGGCTGATCATTCTTGTGTCCCAGGTGACAGACCACAGCTCCCAGAGACCCTTCAGCAGGTCCCACAGGATTTAGGACCTGTATGAAAGCAAGATCCTGGCGGTCTGCCTTGACCTTCCAGAGTTTCTAATTAAAATGCAAATTAGCTCCCAATTACCAGCATCACCCTGCCTCTCAGGTATTAGTATGAAAACACAAACTGAATGTAGAGCAAAAGTATTATTTTATTCAAGGGATGTAATGGAGAAAACTCAAAATTGCACATTAAAGCTAACTATTATGAATTAGAAATGAACCTGTGACTTTTCTTGTAATTAAGCCCAAGCACATGACTTTTGTCCCATTCTAAATTGAGAGTGGTAGTGCTAACAATTATAGCAATGAGGGGTATAGCTAATTCAATGATTACCCATCATTGGAGCTTTTAACAATTATATTAATGCTCTAATGAGAGGGAAAGAAATATAAATAACGTATAATTTCTTGTATCATCACAAATCTAACATTTTCCATCTGACCTACTTTTGCTGTCTGTACCTAAATTCTGTGAATTCTGGGACAGCGCTGCCCACATGGAAGACTAACGGTATCACAATATCTAAATTGGTTCTTGGCTTCTGGAATGATACTTTAAAAATTTCAAGCAATACGATAGAACTACTCTTTCTAAATTCCAGTGTAATGTGGGTGAGAAAGTCCAGTATGCTTTTAGTATTTTCTAAAAATTAATAAAAAATACTTCAATTGCTGATTTTTTCCTAACACTCTCTTGGAAGTACTAATGTTTCTTTAGAGAGCTACTCTAATTCCTACATTTTTCCTCCGAACACTTGTCTAAACCTGCTGAATTGGGGTGGAGCGCTGTGCCTTTCCTGTTACCCTCTTTAAATTGAACCAGAAGTTTAATTTTAAGACGTCAATGCAGTTCATAAGCTGACTTGTGGCTGTCGTTCCGGGTGGTGAGCCCTCTGATTGGGACCTTCATTATCACGGGCAGCTAATGCTTCCTGGGCATGTGTTGTCTTTGCCACACCAACTCAGTGATGGTTAGTAGGCAGAGCTCTGAGGTTATTTCGGTTCTGTTTCTTTAATATAAATAACAGCTCAAAGTTTGAGATGAACTCTGATGTAGATAGTTCTGAAAGTCACAATGAAATTCATGTTCACCTTGGGTGTTGAACCAGACATGAGCTCCATGTTCTCCCCAGAGTGAGTCATTTTAGAAAAGCTCAAGGAACCTCTCTAAACCACAAACTGGTCATACACATGCCCTCCTTGTAAACACAAGTCGGAAACGCAAAGAGGAACAACATTTCATCTCCTCTCCTTAGTTTTGAGCCAGATGTTGGAGGGAAACATCTGGCCACCAGCTGAGACAGTTATTGGGCGAAGACATATTTAACTGCTGGATGCTTTTGTTTTTTTAGATGGAAGTGAAATTCGCATCCCATGAAATTAACCATTTTAAAGTGTACAGTTCAGTGGCTTTTAGTACTTTCACAATGTCATACAATCACCCTCCCAATCTGGTTTCAAAACATTTACATCACTGCAAAAGAAAACCCCATCCCCCAGTAAGTTTGGCTGCTGGATCTTGAAGTTAAAAACTATAGCAACCTTCCAAAAATATCCACTCTCCCCTGAGAGTAAACTGAAGCGTGAATAGGGAGGCTTGACTCTAACAGAATGGAAACTAACAGTTGTAGGATTCCTAATTCCATCATCACTTACTGAAGAACATTCAGAGAGCTGTTTTAGACATTGTGAGTCTGAAATGGAAGTTGTTCACTTCACTGTATGCCTGGTTGGTCAAATCCACTGAGATTAAATGAATGAGGAAGATTTTTTTTTTTCCTGGTTGCTTCATGATTAAGATAACTGTTTTTGTTTTGTTTTGTTTTGTTTTTGGGTTTTTTTGCGGTACGCGGGCCTCTGACTGTTGTGGCCTCTCCCGTTGCGGAGCACAGGCTCTGGACACGCAGGCTCAGCGGCCATGGCTCACAGGCCCAGCCGCTCCGCGGCACGTGGGATCTTCCCGGACCGGGGCACGAACCCGTGTCCCCTGCATCGGCAGGCGGACTCTCAACCACTGCGCCACCAGGGAAGCCCGTAGATAATTGTTTTGTCTATTATGAATTAGAATGAATTCAACTAGATGTGTTGAGCACCTACTATGTGCACAGCTGAAATAGACACTTATTCTTTAACATATGATTTAGGGGTAGATGAATTACCAACATATTATACAAAACCCAGCAATGTGATTATGGGTTACAGTGGTGGGAAGATCAAGGAGACTCTAACAGGTCTTTTGGGAGACATGGATTTTGAAAATTTGGAATGGTAAGAGGAGTGGATGGGAGACACTATAAATGTAAATGTGTGAGGAAAGGCACAGAGGAGAGAATGAGAATGAACGTGGTGTGAAGTAGTGAGGGGCTCTTCTTGCTTATACAGAGAATCAGTGCAAGAAAAAGATACAATAAGGTCAGTCTAGTTATGGAGAAGCCCTCAAAACAGGCCACCTAATATGAATTTTATATTTTTGGCAATCAAGTACCAAAAACGATTATAAAGTAGGAGAAAATACTTTACTGGACCGAAACCATTTTGAATTGTATAACAAACAATAACGGTCTGTACATTTGTTACAATTACATTCAAATATCCCAGCAAGTTCTTTGATGGAGATTGATAAGATAATTCTAAAACATATTGCAAATGTACTAAAAAATATGTATTGAAAATGGAAAGAGTCAAGAATAGCCAAGACAACCTTGAAGAAGATGAATAAAATTGAAGGATATGAATCCTTTCAGAGAGTGAGATTTATAAAGCTATAGCAGTTATGAGACTCTGGTGTTGGCACAGACGCCAAATGGGTCAATGGTGCAGAATGTGAAGCCAGAAGCACCCTCCCACCTACACGGACACTGCGCTTATGTCAAGAACTGTACTGCACAACCGTGGATGAAAAATCATCTTTTCACTAAATAGTACAGGGTCAATAAGAAGAAAAAAAAAGAAGTTTGACCCCCTACTTACCCTGGACACGGTAATTAAGTTTAGGTGGATTGTAGATCTAAATGTGAAGATTAAAAAAAAAATGTTTTGAAACAGTGCTTCTCAAAGTATCTGTAGTGTATAATCTTTTTTTTTTTAATTTTTAAATTTCTAACTCAACATTTTAGTAAAATAAAATAAAATACTGGTTGGATATTGTGTCAACGTCAAGTTGTTATAACATTTCTTAATGTTTACTTGCAATATCTTTCTCTTATCATGAACTAGAGACAAACCAGTTCATGACGCCATTGAATGGACCACACTTTGAATAGCATTCTTCTAGAAGGTAACATGTGAGAATATATTCATAACATTACGGTAGGCAAAAATCTCTTAAATAGGACAGCAAAGGCCCTAACTTTTCCAGTGAATCAAAATACTGATATATTAGACTACAATAAAATGAAGAGCTTCTTTTTATCAAAAGACATCATTAAGGAAGCTTCTACCCGTTCAGGGACAGACACGTCACAAAATGGGAGCAGATATTTGCAATACACAGAACTAAAAGAAACACAGGCATTCCTATCCTGAATGTATACACAAGTCCATGCATCAATAAGAAAAGGAAAGACTCCAATAGAAAATGGGCTAAAGATTTTTAGCAGGCGGTCACAAAAGACGATCTCCAGGTGACCAAAAAAGCATAGGGAAAAGTGCTTAGTCTAATTAACCATCAGGGAAATGCAAATTAAAGCTGCAATGAGATACCACTATGAACCTACTAGAAAGGCTTAAATGGACAAGACCCACAAACCAGGTGACAGTGGAATACAATGCAGCGATAAAAAGGGTCAGCTCTTTTTACATGCAACAGTCACAGTCTTGGAGGGAGTGAAAGAAGCCAGACACAGAACAGTACATCAGGAATGATTCCATTTCTGTAGAGCTCAAAAACAGGCAGCAGTGATCTATGACATTTGCAAGCCAGCACCATGGTGATCTCTGGAAAGGAAGGGATGCAGTCCAGGGGGCTTGCGGAGTCCTGGGAATGTTCTGTTTCTTGATCTGGGTGCCAGGAGCCCAGGTATGTGCGGTTTGTGAAAATTCATAGAACTGTACACTTATAGTCTGCACTTTTCTAGATGTGTATAATGATTTCAATATAATAGTTTACTTAAACAGCAGTTGGACAGGATGACAACTGATATTAGGGAAAGAAGAGCATTTTTGTTGTTTTGTATCTATTAAGAGCCCATTCTGAGGAGGCACTGGGCTTAGAGCGCAGCCTACAGTCCTATGGAATAGGTGGGAATTATGCAAGTAGGGGTATGTTGGAAACTGTGAAATATTGGCAACTATAAAAGCAATGATTCTTTACTTGGAGTCATGATTGCCCCTCCTGTAGGGGTAGGGCCTGTTTTTCTAACATGTCATTCAAATCCCAAAAAAGAATTCCTCCTGTCAAGATTCCAGCTAAAGAGCAAATCATAAAACACAAAAAATGAGAAATACCAACAGTGTATAATTGTGATAGCTGTTAAGCAGGAAGTAGGGCGCTGGTAAAAGAGAACAATAGAGATTTCTTTTTAGGGTCAGCGGTCAGGAAAGGCCTCTCTGAAGATGTGACAGTTAACCTGAGGCTCCAGGGATGAAGAGAACCATCTCACAGAGAGGAAGAGAGCATTCCAGAGCTTGAGGGAACACCGTGTGCAAAGGCCCTGAGGCAGAAAGTGCTGAGGGTCCTGGAGTAACTGAAGAAGGCTGGAATGTAGTAAGCCAGAAGGGAGCGTGGTACAAGGGGCAGGCGGGGGTGAGACCGCACGACTACAGCAAGGAGTTTGGATTTCATTTTACAGGCCGGAAGCCACTAAGTATTTTAAAACAGGGGACTGAGAGGATCTGATTTACCTTTTTAAAAGATCACTCTAATTACTCTGTGAAGAGCGGTTTGGAGAGACAAGAATGTAGACCATGAGAGCAATTCAGATAAGGAGTTGGCGTGACTTAGGTGGGAGCAGAGGAGACATACGAGATACGTTTTGGAGGTGAAAGCAGTTGGATTTGATGCTGGATGTGGTGACGGAAGGTGTGAATGACTCCTAGGTCCCAAGCTTAAGCAATGAGAAGGGTGTTACATTTTACTGAGATGGGGACAACAGAGGAAGAAGCGGGCTTTTTACATGATAAGATGGGGACACCGTGAACTATGTGAGTTGAATATAGAAGCCTGAAACTTAGGACAGATTAGGACAGACACCTGGGTTAGAGGTACGCCTTTATAAGTGCCAGGGAGGCAGAAATTCTCCTCTGCTCTTCTAGGTTCTTCTGGCTGGTCTAAGACTTCAATTGACATGAGACAGATTAACCAGAGAAAATCAAATAAAAGTTTAATAACATGTAAACGTGGGAGAGACCCAGGAAAACTGAGTAACTTGCCGAAATGGTTGAAACTCTCGCCTTAAATACTATCTTCAGCTAAAGACACAGGAGGATGTTGGGGGTAGTGGTTTGAGACTTAAAAGAGGAGGAAGGCCACTCACGTAAAGATGGAAAAGCAAATGTTTGGTAAACAAATATTAATTGGTCCACTCAGAGACAGTGGGACACTGAGTGTACTCTGATCTCTTAAGAGTTTCCCTCACCACACCCAGCCCTATTCTTTGCAGATATCTCGATGATAGCTCTATTCCTGTAATAGGTCCCCTTTCTAGATTCTTTAGGTAGTTAGAGGGAAGGTCAGAGTTTTTTCTTGAGTCTTTTAGACCTTGATTGTTTTCAGCTCAAAATAACCTGCATGCCAGAGACATTTTGGGGTGGCAAGTTTTATTCTCCTACTAAGTGTTCCACATTAGGAAGGGTTTAAAGCCTTGGCAATGGACATCGCCTGGGAGAGCTTGTGAAGAGAGAAAAGGGGCCTGGAAATTAGCCCTGAGAAACTTCAAATTTTAGAGTTGGGGAGAGGAGAAAAATAAGGAGAGGGTAACAGCATAGAAACAGGTGACAAATTTTTCCTGTCTTGTATAATGTGAGTTTGTGATTAAAATGCAGTGCTGTTTCAGACTCAGGGAAGTTTAGAGTGGGAAGAATCATGTTGAGGAAAAAAGTGATGAATTTTATTTTCAACATAGAATTGGAGACTCAAACATCATTGAGCATACCCCCGTCGGATTACAGACGTGCCTGTTGAAAACCAGAAAGATTAATTAACTAGTTCAAATTCATTTAAGTTACCAATACAAATGGTCTTAAAATCAGAAATTTCCTGACATTCAGTCTGGTACTGTCATTTAGAAACTTAGGTTAGTAGGTCCCCTGTTTGTTGGTTAAACGACTTCCAAATGAAGTGTCTTCACTAGTATCGAACCACATGGGACTCAGCTAGTGCCACGATTCCTCAGTGCGAAAAAATACATACACGAGTATGATTCTACAGTCTTCCCCGCAGGCACTGATGGATGAGATTCTCATGCTTCAAGAGGAAATCAGTGAGCTGCAGTCAGCCCTCGCGGAGGAGCTGGTGTCTGACCCCCCAGAGTCCGACCCTTCGGAGCAGCTGCCCTTGCAGTCCACGCTCGCTGTCTTAGTGGAGCGAATGTCCACCATCAAGATGAAGGCATCAGGGAAACGACAGCTTTTGGAGGTAACAAGCCATTCTCAAGGTGCCCCTCAGGTCCAGATTAACTCTTAGGGTTATGCTGACAAGTATGTTGGGCTACTTACGTGATCGACATGTTTATTGTTTCCCACTCAGCAGAAGCTGGTATTGTGTGTCCAGGAGGGTCTCGTGAATAGAGCCCTGAGTCAGTGTGGAGCCATGAATGTGTCTTTTCACCCCTTTCTGAGTCATTTCGAGCATGCAAAACTGAGACTGTGGAAAGCTGATACTTGGTAGACAGGAGTCTTATGAGGAGTAATTATAGAAGGTTTGCACGATAGTGTGCTGTGTTTAAATAAGAGCATTTTTATGAATAGCATTACCAGTACTGTGAAGAATAAATCCTCAGTCACTGTTAGCCAATTCAAGCACATTAATTCATGAAAATATTCTTGCAGTTCTGGTTCTCATGTTACTTAACTTTAATATTATTTAATAGAGAGGTAAATTTTAGTCACGGTAGCAGATGTGTTAAAAGTAAATTATTTTCCTTTTTTGTTGTTGTTTTTCTCTTATCATTCCTGGCCCTAAACGTATACGATGTTCATATTGTTGATCCTATAATTTAAAGTGTCTGTGTCCTTGTATCTCTAGGGTCTAGCAGCTTCTCTGGCAAATAATCATTTATTATATACACTTATTTTATTTAGCTGCTGATTATACCATAATTCAATTTACCATCCCCCTATTGTTGGGTATGTAGGCTGTTTCTAGTTTTACCTGTTATAAAATTAGTCAGACTAGGTATTCATATATTTTCTGGTTTTGGAGAAATTTTAAATCAACGTGTCTGCTCTATTTAATCTCTCCTTTAAACAATTTAATAAAAATTTTAATTAAAAACAATAATAGATTACTAATAAAATAATTTTAAAGTAAAGTACTTAGAGTATCTTAAGGATTAACTTCTTGATTCATCAATACTGTCCCCAGTCACTCTACGAAACCGTCATGGAATTCTGAAATAAAGTGATTGGCCTGGATTTTTTTAAAAATATGAATTATTTGCCATCATTAAAACATCCTCAGAGATCTAACCAAAATTTTTGACTTTTTGCCTTTGCTCAAGAAACTAATAACACTGGACCACCCTTTTCTGTAGGGGATCAATTACCTGAAACTACATGGTGCTGCCCTTTTAGGTGGACCAGATATGTTCTTCAGTTTTGCATAGACCCCACTACTCTACCGTTTCCCGGACATGGAAGTCAAGTTACCTACTGTCTTATGCCATTGCTTTGTTCTAATCCTTGACCAGTTTCTATCATTCATAGTATCTGCCTCGTCCTGTAGATGTTATTATTTAAGAACGTTTAACTCTAGGCACATGTTAGAATCATTGTAGGAGTTTTTAGGGACGTCCCTGGTGGCGCAGTGGTTAAGAATCCACCTGCCAATGCAGGGGACGCGGGTTCGAGCCCTGGTCCAGGAAGATCCCACATGCCACGGAGCAACTAAGCCCGTGTGCCACAACTACTGAGCCTGCGCTCTAGAGCCCGCGAACCACAACTAGTGAGCCCGCGTGCTACAACTACTGAAGCCTGCGTGCCTAGAGCCTGTGCTCCACAACAAAGAGAAGCCACCGCAATGAGAAGCCCGTGAGCCACAACGAAGAGTAGCCCCCGCTCGCTGCAACTAGAGAAAGCCCAGGCACAGCAACGTGGACCCAGTGCAGCCAAAAATATAAATTAATTAATTAATTTAGAAAAGAAGAATCATTGTAGGAGTTTTTATAAAATACTAATCTTGAGGCTCACCTTCCCAAATTCTCATTTACTAGTCTGTGATGTGGCCTAAACATGGGTTGTTTCATTTTTTTTTTAAGTTTCACAGGTGATTCTGATGTGCACTCAGGCCTGAGAACCGTTGCTGTACTGTGTTGAATCCTGATGATTTTACCTTCGAGTGATTTAGGTTCCATTCTGCTTAATTCATTAGGAGAAGTTCAATGATCAGCTGGAGGAACAGAGACAGGAGCAGGCCCTGCAGAGGTATCGCTGTGAAGCCGATGAGCTGGACCACTGGCTCTCGAGCACTAAGGCCACTCTGGATGTTGCTCTGGGGTCACCCAAGGAGCCCATGGACATGGAGGCCCAGCTGGTGGACTGCCAGGTACAAAAATGTTCTTGAGGGAATATGCCAACGTCACAAGGCACATTTTTTAACTACAGAAGACATAATGGTAACAAAGCTTGGTATGGTTGTATGAGTTTTCACAGCCCGTATACTTTATACATTTAGAGAGCAGAAAAACAATACCTTATTAAAGCTTAAATGAAATCCAGGCTTGGACTTCATCTTTTGAAAAATTTTACCAAGAGTATCTACTCTTTAGAACATTTTCAGCTTCCTGAAGGACCATTCTTAAAGACTATAGATGCCAAAACACTTACGGTATCTATTTGGGTGGCTAATGAGGAATGTAAGTACCCAACGAGAAGAATGAGTATCAGTGAATCGGACTGTGGATAAACACAACAGCTGTCTCTAGGTGGCCTGTTGCAATTTTGGTTCTAATTCAGAAATATTATGTGGAAAACTTGGCAAAATTGTCAGTTATAGGCAGACAGATTGAACACGGGAAGGTTGTCTTCTGGAGGAGAGAATTTCCTTCCTCGATGTGAGGTCTCTAGAAATTAAGGTAAGGGGTAATGGCATCAAGGTTTTTATTGTAAGGTTATTTTCTTGCCTCTTTATTATGGAAACTTTCAAGCACACATATAAGCATAGAGAATAGATGATAAACTCCCATGTACCAATCATAGAATTTCAAAGATTATCTGCATAGTAGACTTTACACATGGGTGAAGTACGTTTTAACTAACTAGCAAGTCTCTAGAAAACCCGGCCTAATCTGCAAGGTTAGATATCCATATGCACAACTTCATATTTCTCCCATTTGGAATCGGAGGAAATAGGCATAAGCCATTAATTACGAATGCCGCTTCTTTTCTTAATACTTCATATGTCATTCTGGTCATCCCTTTTATGATTTGAGATTTTTTTGTCATATTATTATAATTTGGATTTTTAAATTCTTTGGACAACTTATTTATGTGTATTCGAAGCATCTCTGCCTTGATGGTGGAGAGTAGAGAGCCATGTGCAAGTATTTTCTATTCTTTCTATCATCTTTTCTGAAGTTCCTTTTCTGAAGACACATGTATTTTTAGCATTCCCTTCTAGCACTCGAAATTACCCAGGCACTAGCGTTTCAAAATTATGTTTCATCATTACTCGCATCTCTCTCTTTTGGATGTCTCTATTTTTATAGTTATGCATAAAGTCCATGGTTGAGATAATATATTTCAGGACTTTTCCAAAGTATTGAAATGGTATTTTTTAAAACTCAAAGCATGTGGAATCACACAGGTACACAGCAGTTCCTCAGTCAATTGATTCAAGCCTAATTTAAGCCAGTTGTATAATTATAAGTGTGGCTATCACGTGGAATTAGGGCCCCATTATGACTCTTGGGGCCCTAGGTACTTTGCTTCCATGGGCCTCTTCCTCTGTAAAAATACTAAATATTATATTTGATTTTACAATTGCTTTGGTACAGAGACTAATATAACCTGGGGTGGTATCATTATATATTAATTGTTATTATCTTCATTTTTTTTTTCTGATTTTAAAAGAACCTAAAATTAAGACATTTTCTTGTGTCCCCAGAAGTGTTATGGGCTCTCGGCACTGTGTCAGCTGTGCCTAATGGAAGAGACAGTCCTGCACAGAATGATATTAGCTCCACAAACATAATCCTCAGGAAATCGTCCTTTAAGCCCCACTTCATGAAATATTTCACTTTCCCACTTAGTTCTAGGTTTTAGGATCATACTTTCAGTCCTAGAAGTTGATGGTAGTAATTCTGATTTTGTACAGGGAAATAAAATATCTTTTCTTATTAATGTCTAATTGAGTATAAATTAGAAAGTGCATTTCAAAGAGTTCAGAGTTAAGGAATATAAAAACAGAACAGTTTTTGTAGAAAATAATATGGTTATTTGTTTTGCTTGATGATTTTAGTTATTTTTCTTTTTTGGGTTTTGTTTTAAATCGTACTTTGGAAGAGGGGAGACTATTTTCACTTCTTTTCTGGATTTAGCTTCCATTTTAGAAGAAGAAAACCTTGCAGCACTAGAGAGTTGCCACAGAAAGTGAAAGTAAAATTCTTAGGAAAACTTTCAGAAATGTGAGGTTAAAAATATGTTATATAAAAGACAAAAATAATAAAAATCAAGTAAAAAAAGCATCAATCTGGGAAAAAAGTCAACCCAAAGGAAAATGTTTTGAAAGAGAGAGTCCTCTTTAAATTGACACAAAAAGGGCTCATCATGTGATGTCTTTACTATTATTAGTCACAAGCATAACAGTCTAACACTAAAATAGTAAAATAATCATAATAATGGGATAACACTAAGGAATGGTCTTTTCTACTTATCTGTTGGCTGTATAAAATGTGCTTTCCATATGTTTTTCATTATGTAATATCTAATCTTAAGAGAAAAATTAGGAAGCTCAAAGAAGTTTTAGAATCTACGTACCATTCTTGAAGGTTGTAAGAAAACTAGGTTAAAAAAAACAAAGAAACCTGGAGGCATGATCTTTTGGTGAAAGACTAGTAAAGTGTTGGGTTTCGCTGTGAGACACGGTCTTTGCAGAGACTGGCAGGGTTTGTGAATTTCAGCCTTATTTCTGTTGTTCCAGAACATGCTGGTGGAAATAGAACAGAAGGTGGTGGCCTTATCGGAGCTCTCAGTCCACAATGAAAACCTGCTGCTGGAGGGCAAGGCTCACACAAAGGACGAGGCGGAGCAGCTGTCGGTGAAGCTGAGGACCCTCAAGGAGAGCCTCCTGCAGCTGCAGAGAGCGCTGCACGACAAGCAGCTGCACATCCAGGTGAGGCTGCAGCCAGGACGCTGCATCTCCGCACGTGGCCGGTCTGGCCTCTGAGCACACGACACATAAAGGGGACAGCTGGGGAATGATACGTTCTTATGTACATACCTGCTTTGCACGGTCTGGCATAGGTTTTCAAATAGGTTTTGTAAGAATTATTTGAATGCAGACACCTGAAAATTGCAGCATAGGAAAAGAAAAGAAAATGAAAATAATTACCAAAATCTATCAAGTACATCATTTTAAAAAATATTTAAACATAAGTCATGGATGAAGATATCCTATGACACTCTTATATTTCTCCTTTATTTCTCCTATATTCTACTTTTCAGATAGACTCTTTATTTAGTGCCCACAACTTCAGACTTGTCGTATCTTCCAGGTGAATTGAACCTTTTTACTATCGTGTGATGACCTTAACGTTCCCTAATAGTGATTTTTGTTTTAGATGACTAGAGCTATTTTTGGGTAATATTTGCCTCATATGTCTTTTAATTTTCCTTTGATTTCACCCTCTCTGGGTCCTTATATTTTAAATTTGTTTCTTATAAAGAACATTTAGCTATATTTTGTTGGTTTTAAACATATGTGGTCAGAAAACCTCTGACTTCTGAAGGGCAGGTTTAGTCCACTTAAATGTATTGTGATTATTGATTATGTTTGAACTTTTATTCTTATTTTTTGTTTTCTGTTTTTGTCCTGTTCTTTCTATTCTTCTTTCTCCTTTTCAACCTTTGTTTATAAGTGGTTGAATGCTTTTCTTTGTTTTTTTCCTCTACTTTTTAATCATGCATACCTAATAAATTCTAAGTTAATACCTTAATCTGCTTCCAGCTCTATACAAGAAACTTAGAACACATTCACTCAGATTTCTTCCCATGCACCTTGCATACTATTATTGTCTAATATTTTGATTTTGTTCTTTTTTAATCTATACCAATTAGAATTATTATTATCTTACACAAAAATTAAACAACTGTGCGGGTATTCTCTGGTGGTCCAGTAGTTAGGACTCTATGCTTTCATTGCTGAGTGCCTGGGTTCAACCCCTGGTCAGGAAACTAAGATCTTGTGAGCCGTGCAGTCCAGCCAAAATTAAAAAAAAAAAAAAAAATTAAGCAAAAGTCTATTGAGAAACTACTATGTGCCGGCCACTATTCTATGTGATAGAGTGAAAGAGCATGGGCAACATCTGTTTGTATCTGTATATCTATATATTCCATCTTCAAGGGATTATGTTTGGGAGAGACAGATAGTAATATAAAATTAAGGTGCATTATTATATGCTAAGTTAGAAGATGATAAGAGCTATAGGTGAAATACCCATAAGGCAGGTAGATAAAGGCAAGGCTGGGCAGATTTGCAGTTCTAAACAGGGTGGCCAAGGAAGCCTTCCTCAGGTTACGTTTGAAGGAGTGAGCCATGTGGACATGGAAGGATAGAGTTCCAGGCTCAGGGGGAGGCAAGGGCAAAGGCTCCCAGGTGGGCTCCTACCTGGTCTGTTCAGTAAGCCCAACGGCTGGAGTGGAGTGAGCAAGGCGAGAGAGGTCAGACAGGTAACGGGCCCAGGGTGCAGAGGACCTTGTAGGCATCGTATGGGCTTTGGCTTTTTATGCTGGGGGAATTGAGAAGCCATTGGAGTGTTGGGGGACAAAGGAGTGACAAGATCAAACTATAACTGCTGTAGGGGATCAGGGTGGAAGCTGAGAGACCAGTTAGGAGGTTAGAAGTGATGAGGACTTATTAGACTGTGGATAATTGGGAAAGTGAAAACTCTGAGGAACAGAATTGGGGGAAGGAGGGCTAGTTAGGTCAATGGTTTCCTTAGGGATAGGTTAGGTTTGAGATGCGTACTCAACGTTAAGCAGTGGTTGGAATTCAAGAGACAGACCTAGACCGAATCATCAGCCTCTAGATGGTCCTCAAAGGCTTGAGACTCCATGAGTTCACCAAGGGTGTGAGGAGAGATAAAGAGCACCAAGTGCTGGGATGCTCCAGTGTGAAAAGTTTGGAAAATGTGGAGGAGCCCACCAAAAAGAGTAAAAAGGAAACACCAGTGAGGTGGGAAGAAAAGTGAGATTTGGGTTCCTGGAAGACACTTGAGGATAAGTGAGTTAAAATGAGGACTGAGAACTGACCACTGGATTTAGCAACGTGCAGGTCTTCTGTGACCCCAACCACAGCTTTTCAGTGAAATAGTAGAGGCAAAAAACCCTCTGAAATGAAAATGAGAATGGAGAAGGGAGTTGGAGAGGAAGCGTGCAGGAAACTCAGGAGTTTCACTATAAAGAGGAACAGAGGAATGGAATAAACTATAAGAAGTAAGTTAGGAGAAATTTGTTCCATTTTAAGATCAAAGAATAATGACATGTTTACAGGGAGATGGAAACAACTCAGTAGAGGAAAAATGGACGAGAAAGAAGTGAGATTGCCGCAACAGTCTTCTTGTTAGAAGGGAGAAGATGGGATCAAAGGGGAGGGAGTGGTCTTGGAACCAGTATCAGGAGGGAGGGAAACATCTGTATTTGAGTACAGATGCTGGCAGGGGATATGGCACAAATATTATAGTGGGAGCTTAATGAACATTCACTGCGATTGCTTCTGCTTTCTCAGTGTAATAAATTTTTTTGGACTAAACTACGTATTTTCAGTTCTTTGCTAATCATGTGATTACATGATCTGGAACATCAAGCCTAGTCAACAGAAAACTGTTAGAAGCAATGGAAGAATTTAGTAAGAAGACTGGCTTATTAAAAAGATGAAATAGAGAATCCATAACTTTCCTGTATAAATAAAAAGTTAGCGAAATAATATACAATAATTTTCCATTTATAACATGAACAAAATATAAAGTATTTGAAATCTCGACATTTTAAAACCCGAGTGATACCAAAAATACCTGAAAAAATAGAGAGAAACTTTATTTTTAGATAGGAATACAGTATCTTAAACATGTCAAATTTTCCTCTGCTAAAACATAAATTTAAGTTATTCACAACTAAAATACTAACTGTATATATTTGAAATGTGACAAAATGATACCAGGTTTACCTGGAATAAAATAAACCTGAAAAAAACTGTAAAATTCTGACAGTAAAGAGTTATGAGGGGTTAAATATTCTTATATATTAAAATACAATATTACAATAATTAGTATTGGCACAATAAATGGATGAACAAAAAATTAGAATAAATATTCCCAAAAGAGATCCCAGTATACAAGGGCATTAGATAAATGTTTAAGGTGGCATTTCAAGTCACTGTTTAAAATACGATTCACTGTGTAAATAATAATAAAGTAATAGGGGACTTCCCTGGTGGCGCAGTGTTTAAGAAACCACCTGCTAATGCAGAGGACACGGGTTCAAGCCCTGGCCTGGGAAGATCCCACATGCCGCAGAGCAATTAAGCCCGTGCGCTGCAACTAATGAAGCCCGTGTACCTAGAGCCGGTGCTCCGCAACAAGAGAAGCCACTGCAGTGAGAAGCCCGCACACCGCAACGAAGAGTAGCCCCTGCTTGCCACAACTAGAGAAAGCCCGCATGCAGCAACGAAGACCCAACACAGCCAAAAATAAATAAATTAAATTATAATGAATAAATAAAGTAATAGGCAAGCCACTTGAAATATGATAAACTAGATTCCCTATCCCACTCTTTACAGAAAAAAGTGCATCACAGGTGGATCAAAGATTTAATGTAAAAACTAAATCTAAAACGTTCTGGATGTATGGGTATTTAAAAAAAAAATCTTGGGATCGGAAGGACCTTTGCCAGTGTTCCCCAAACCCAGAATTTTAGTTTCTTTAAAATTACTACATAGAAGTGAGAAAGTTCTGTATGACCAAGAAAATATTAACCAAATTAAATGACATGGACAAATACGGAAGAAACTATGCAATTCACATGACCAGGAATTAATTCCCTTAATTTCCAGAAATCTTATTGTAAATCAATAAAAAAATAAGAAAAGGTCACCTAATAGAAATATAGACAAAAAATACGAAGAGGTGATTCAAAGGAAAAGAAATACAAATGGCCAATGAACGTATGAAAAAATACTTGAACTCACTATTAGATAAATAAATGCCAATAAAGACAAAATGCAACTTTTCACGTTAAATTCACATACTTTAAAATGCATACACAGTCTGACTTTATGAATTAAAGCAAAAAGTAAAATGTTAAAAGTATTAAAGTTGAACAAAACTAGAAGGATTTTCTAGCTGGGAGAGTATACCACAGTTCACTTAGTTTTATAAAAGTTATTGTCAATCTCACGCGTAATGCTTTTTTTTTCCCCTCATTTTTCCCCCATTGTTGGTGTGTGAATGAACTTCAAGAAACCAAAACAAAGGGAAGGACTTCAAGGTTTCACGTCTGGGATAGTTATCATTTATCAGTCTCCAGTTGTGCCCTATGCCTAGAGGCAGGTAGGAAGGGAAGGGCCAGCCTAATACACAGGCACATCTAGAGGTTAAAGAGAGGAAGGGTGCTGGCACAGTCGCAAGGCCTCAGGGCCTGGGAAGGGAATATAAATGAGTGAAGCTGACCCAGTCAGGACCTTGGCAAGCTGGTCGCCTGTCAAAGAAGCAGTTGTTACTCAGCTCCAGAATTCACAGGCAGCATTGCTAGATCTTCCAGAGAAAGCATATTTATATCTAAAATTTTCCAGTTTTAAAACGTTGACATTTTATTCTAAAATTTTAAAATAATTTGTGTGCCAAACAAACCTATCCAGAAGCCAGGCCTGGTTCTCGAGCCGTCGCTTTAGAACTGCTGCTCTGACGTCTCCCCCGCCTGGCGCCGCCAGTTACTGAGTAGGTGACTCTGGGGCAAGATTCTTGAACTTCCCAAAATTTATCTCACTGATGTTTTCTGATCTGTAAAATAGGGATGATAGTAGTGTTTAACTTTTTAAAAAAATCCTGAGGATTTTCATGCAAGTAGCGCTTACAGGAAGTGCTCCAGTCTCAGTATAATAATAACAGCAACTGTTTGCAGACCGCATTCTTTGGGAGGAAAAACTCCTGACATGCTCCGAGGCCTGGTCTGAGACTGGTAGGCCTGGTGCCCACACCCAGCAGATCCTGGCCGCAGGGATTCTTCACATTGACTAAAGTTCTGACCCTGCCCGCAAGTGTAAGCTTCCCTGGGGATACTGCTGTGTGAAGTGTAAATACAGAAAAATGTGGCACTGTTTGCACTGAAATTGGTCGTTGTTTGTTTTAAAGTATCTATAAATACCATCATCTTTTCGTCTCATGAGTTCCCAGGATATAAAATATTGATTTTCTAAATACAATCGGAGCTGTTGAGATTATTTTTCCAACTGCAGGAATAGAGTCCAGTTTACATTATTATTGCCAGGAAAAGGACTATTTACCCCGGTGTACGGAGTTGATCTAAAATTAACTAATGTTAACTGGGGGGAAAAAAAACTTCCATTGAGTGTGGACGTCAGTGAAGTTGGGTTTGCATAATTCAGGAGAGCTGGAATACCTTCCTAAATCATGTGTGACCATACGCACATAATTCCTCAGTGCTAGTTATCTGTAAAATGGTCACATGTCTTATGGCCATTCTTTTTAACTAATTGGACTTCTAGGCATATCAGTGAATAATCCAGTTAGTTCTCCCCACCCCACCCCAAAATGGTTTCCTTCTCTCTATGACACAGGCATATAATAACATCTCTCGAGTTACATGATGTCTTTCTTTGTAATAAGTTTAAATCATTTTCACACATTATCATTCATCTAAGGAGCAGAGTTCACCCTATATAAATAATGAAATGCTTTATAAACAAGTGTTTTATTTAATGTTAAGCATTCTCCAATCCTTGCTAATGTTCCAAGGAATGTTCCTGGCAAAAATGGTTACTCTTCTAGTATTTCCAAAATAAACAGCTCACATAGCCCCACCGAGGCGGGATCCCTCTGGGTCCCACCTGGGTGGGGCTATGTAATCCACCTTATTTCCTATTCCCTAGATAGGTCAGAAAACTGTTATCAGACCTCAGATACTGTAATTACCATTATTTTATTCCTTCTGTCAATGCCTTCGTATCCCAAGGGGAAAGGAAAAGGAATTTGAACCGATTCTTAATCATTTTTTGCTTCCTGTGGTCCAAGACTGATGTTTCAAAATGATGAAATCAGCCAGAGAAAAACTGGCTAACTGAAAAACCAAACCTCACCACAGAGAAAATGCATACTAGCATCTGTTTTTGATGCTGCATAATTTCCTTTTTTCTAAAGCTGTGGATTCAATTAATCAAATATGAGTCCCCTTCTTAGATTTTGTCTTAGAATCTGAAATGTGTCCGTGCGTGTAAAAGTGGTTAGGTTGTCCTTAAGACCTAAGATTTCAACTGCTGTTTTTCCAAGTACAATTGGCATTTTTCCCCAGTGTGAGGAATTTGAAATCAGAGCTCTCAGTCAGACTATAGTTACCTGCAGAGAAGGGTGAGCTGGGGCCCTGAGGAGTTGCCACGGGAGCCTTCAGGCTGGGCTCTGAAAACAAACCTTTACCGAAGGGCAAAGCAGAGAGGAAGTGGCTGGAGCCCACAAAAGAGAGTTCGCAGGTCAGGACCATGGCCACTGTTTTGTCACTGGGGCTTTGACTAGGGACAGCTTTCAACCTGTTACACTGACTTCTTTGGGGTCATTCTCTACAGGTCCGTTTTGACCTGCTGTTTCCTCCTTGCCTGGAAAAGCCAGGATCTGGGTAGATGGAGCGTTCTCAGATGGGGGAGACTGCTTTATGCAGAAATGTGTGGCCTTCAGTCCTGGAGGAATGCCGGACCACCCCAAACCTCCCACCTTCAGGAAGATCACTGCTTCTCTGGAAGAGGCACTCCTGGGAGGGCGGGGAACGTTACTGACCTGGGTGTCACTAGTCACCTGAAGGTCCTGCGAAATGCAAATAACATGTTTTAGGCCAGTGGCACGCCAGTTGTTCTACCTAAACCACCTTCTTTTACTGGGGAGCTGGGTCATCTTAAAGGAAAGCAAGTACCTGTGAGCTAAGGTGGCTCAGAATCTGGAAAGGATGAAATATAAATAGTACCTATAGGTTTCACTGTTTGCTTCACTGCACTTCAAGCACGGATACAGATGTTGCCAGGTTGACAATCTGGAACATTTTACAGTTTAATTATGAGATTCTACTGGGTAAGACAGAGAGGGAACAGCCCCCATCTATTTCTCTGTAAGAGTTAGCATACAATTCTGAAAATAAGAGGAAGAGAGGGGTCTTTGTGGGCAGTCAGGCGGGCTGAGCTGGGGTGGCTGTACCCCATTCCGTGGTCAGAGTCGGCAGAGAGGAGCCAGAGGCTGGGGGAGCAGCATCTCCGCAGGACGACTCCTCTGTGGAAGCACCCTAAAGAATGTTCCCTTTCTTTGCGCCTGCCCCCGGCCCCTCCCCTTGCTCCAGCCATGCTTGCCCTGTCTCTGCTCTCTCTGAGATGCTAAGTTTCTTTCCCCTAAGGCCTTTGCTCCAGCGGTTCCCTAGGCCTGGAGGCCCCTCCCCCAATCTTTGCCAGCACTCCACACACATTGTCAGCTCTGCAGACGCCTTCCTCCCCAGCCTAAGAAACCCTTGCCCTTCACTTTCCATCCCATTATCTAGTTTCACATTCTTTGTAGCTCTTATCACCATCCCAGTGTATCTTGTTTGTTTATTGTCTGTCTCCCCAGCAGGGCCCTTGTCTGGCTTCTGGGCTGAATATCACCCAATGCCCAAAACAGTGCCTGACACACAGTGGGTACTGATCCGTATTTAGTACATGAGTCATACCAAAATGGTGTAATTTATCCTGTGACGTATAAATATATGGGAGTAGAAAGGCACTCATTCAGAACTAGTTCCATTCTGATACACCGTATTTTAGGGCCTGTTAAATTCCGTCAGGACAGTCTAGCAGGAAGAACGAACTCCTGCCCGGGTAATAAGTAATTACATTGGCTTTCTCCTTTAGCCATACTTTTTCAAAGCCAGAGTGGCAACAGATGGCAGCGGAGTCTAGTCCTGGTGGTGACAGTAAAGGAAATAAGATCTAGAGTTATATTCTCATGGAAAAAATTCCAGAATGGTATGTGGTGACCACATCAGTCAGCTAAAAATCCTAGCCTCTAGAGGACAGTTTTTTCCCCTCAGGTGTTTCTGAGTATAATCATCTCCCTCCTGCAAATGCCATAAATTCGGGGGGTTTTGTGTTACCTTTTTTTTTAATGTGGTCTCATGTCCACACGGAGCCACTTTGGTATCATTATTCAGACCACGCTAAAAAGGAGCTGTCAGTCTGTTTTGGTTAAGGTCTTCCAGTGGGTAGTATGACTCTTGATTTCTGCCTCGTTTAAAGCAGGGGACAGCCCAGGAGAAGGAGGAGAGCGATGCTGACCTGGCTGCCACTCAGAGCCCCGGCGTTCAGGAATGGCTGGCTCAAGCTCGGACCGCGTGGACCCAACAGCGACAGAGCAGCCTCCAGCAGCAAAAAGTAACGCACTTCCTGACCTTCCCACCTGCAGATAGACCAGACGAACACCTTGAGAGAAATGTTTTAGAAGGACAGGTTCCTTCTGTACTAAAGATAGAATGCCCCTTTATCTTCTCTTTGGACAGAAGCAGGACCTGGCTGTTTCCTTTCCATGTACTTACTTGTGACCACTGGAATGACTGGTCATTTTAAAGTCGGTTCTCAAAGAAGAGCTTGTGCTTACTTTTAAAACAGTGTAACTCAATTATAATCTGCCCTCTATTTCTAGTCTTGCCTCTATTATAAATAATAAAAACCTCAGAAAGACCTCTGAGAATTGGTAAATGTCTGAGTTACATGTTTTTAAAAGAAATGAAATTTGCCTTCAGCTCTCAAGTAGATACCATCACAAAATAGGATTGCAAGTTACTGCCAGGTGAAACAAACGAGCTTTGATGACTGAGAAGGATTGCTCATTGACATCTTCACTTTATGGAGAGGGCATATTAAAATATCTTATCAAAGAGTAGAGACATTTATTATAAATAATGAAAAAGTAAAACTGAGGCCATTGATGATCCAATTTATCAAGTGAGTGGGAAATTGAAGAGAGCTGTTGCTCCCAAGGATCTCTTTCAGTTAGAACAAGGCAGTATCGACTTTTGAAAAGTGAAAGTGCATTTTGTACCACTTGGGGGCACCATTGCCCAGCAAAAGTTTCTTTTCTCATTGATTTTTTTTTTTTTTTCCCAAGATTATTCAGAGAGTATCTTTTATCAAAGCCAAAGAAAGCTACAGAAGACTTGGAGACATGTCTGAACAGTTACCTAAACCACACCTTTTGTGTAATGTGCAAACTTAAAAACTTACTACCAAAGTTCTCTGAGAATTTTCTAGACATAGAGCTGTGATTGTAGACAATAATCATAAAGTAACAAAGATGTTTTTATTTGTCCTTTTCCTTGAGCAGGAGTTGGAACAGGAATTAGCAGAGCAGAAGAGCCTCCTCCAGTCAGTAGCCAGTCTTGGAGAGGAAATTCTAACCCAACACTCAGCTGCAGAGACTTCTGGTGGTGTTGGGTAGGTTTCTTTCATTCTTTTTTTTTTTAATTCACTAGTTTGTTTTATTTTTTTAGATTCCATGTTTAAGTGATATCATACAGTATTTGTCTTTCTCTGTCTGACTTATTTCACTAAGCATAATACCCTCCAAGTCTATCCATGTTGTTGCAAGTGGAAAACTTTTCATTCTTTTTTAATGGCTGAGTAATATTCCATTGTATATATGTACCACATCTTCTTTATCCATTCATCTGTTGATGGACACTTAGGTTGCTTCCATATCTTGGCTACTGTGAATAATGCTGCCATGAACATTGGGGTGCATGTATCTTTTCAGATTAGAGTTTTTATTTTCTTCAAATATATACCGAGGAGTGGAATTGCTGGAACTTATGACAGTTTTATTTTTAGTTTTTTGAGGAACCTCCATACTGTTTTCCGCAGTGACTGCACCAATTTACATTCCCACCAGCAGTGTACAACAGTTCCCTTTGCTTCACATCCTTGCCAACATTTGTTATTTGTGGTCTTTTTGATGATAGCCATTCTGACAGGTGTGAGGTGATACCTAATTGTGGTTTTGATTTACATTTCTCTGATGACAGCTTACTGTTCTCTTCTTGTCGCTGTTTTCTTAACATTTGAAGAAATGTAAACATCTCACTCAAAATTTTATTTTGAACATCTGCAAAAATTTAATCATTTTGTTTTCACTTTATGATGTTACATTTACTTGCATTTTTAACATTTTGTTGTGCAGCATGAGTATCGCGAGTAATTATAATGGCTAACTCGCTTACCCTCTTTCCACTACGCTTAGCATTTCTGTCTATAGAAGATGCTAAGTTCATTTTTAAAATCAAATAAGACATGCATTATAAAATTAGATTCATGATATTTCTAACTGAATAATTATATCTAACTGCAAAACATTTTCCCTACCAGAGCTAATCTTCCCCTAATATCATTCTGAAAAATAAATATATGTGCCTTCTAAGTATCTTGAGTTTTCTTGATGATCTGTTTCTACAGTTTCTGTACATAAAGTCATTGAGCTTTGAGTCCTGGTTTGGAGTAGAGACTGAAAGTCTTTTACACAGGAAAGTAAAGTGTTGAAGAAAAATTAAGGAAAGTGGAGAATGTTCAGGTTGAAGATTCTGGTTTAAAAGGTAGGAAGGAAAATAAACTGAAGAAGAGTGGAAGTGTCCCTGTATTTTGAGGCAGGTCTGGGTTTTATTTCAGTTCTGTATTTGTCACCATGGAAAAGTAACTCAACTCTGAGACTTTGTTTGCTTATCAATAGAATTAGAGTAATAATTGACTACCATCATCACAGAAGGGCTGTGCTGTGAACATTGTGAATGTCAACTGAAAGGATATATAGGAGAAGTATCTTTAAAATCTAAAACATTAAAAAAAAAACTTTCAGCGAAACCTCTGTGTTCGTGCAATGCCGACGGTTGAAATTTAGCGGCATCCTTTGACAACCATCATGTGTCAAAGAGCTTTAACTCCATGGCCTCCAGTGTTTTCATTTCTGAACATTTGTTTGGAGGAAATACATGGTATAAAGATGACTTTTGAAATATTATTTATAATACCAAATAATTTAAAAAGGCAGAAATGCCTATTAAAAAAAAAAGGCCTAAGAAAAATTTTATGCCTATATAATCTTAACAAAAAATTATGTAACAATATCAGAAAATGTATATGTGGTCCTAAGTAAAAAAATGTGATATAAAATTGAATGTATAGTACATGTATGAGTAAGAACCAGAGTAGATGTGGATGATCAAAGGTAACTTTGGCGAGGGTAGATGTGGAGATTTTTCTTTCCTTTTTTTTTTAAGGTTATTCAGTTTGACATAAAGTTGCTGACATATGACATGCGTGTTGACTATATATGTATATACATATAAGAAATAGGAAGATATTCAAGGAAAGAAAAACAAAAAGCAGTAAAAATATTGATACAACTAATAAATATCAATTTAAAAGAATAGGAATGAATACATAAAATAGGAATGAATAACATCTACGGTCAGGAATTCCATTAAAATAACCCTAATACTGTACACATTGTGTTAAAATATAATGGGGTTTTAAAAGTCTCTGTTGTCCTCAGGCTTAAAAATGCTGATAAGGCCATAAACATGTGTCTGTATAAATCTAAAACGAGGAACGCTGTTTCGACTCTGAGTAGAGACTTGCCTTCACTTTGCATTTTCTTTTCTGTTCCCAGTTCTTCTAAGATGTTTCTTCATCCCTCATAGTTTTCTGAATATTTTTGCCAAACTCTGTTTTTACGAAGAACACATCCACACATTGCCTCCTCATTGTATGTAGAGTCACGAGAAGCAGCGGTAGGAATATTCTGCAACTTTCTTGCCATGATTTTCTTTTCTTTCCTTGGCCTTTAGCTTTGGAAAGGAGCCAAATGAAAGACAAACAGCTATAAATTGTGCGTTCAAATATAAAAATATTTTAAAGAGAAATTTGCAGTGCAGTACTGGCTTTCTGTAGAACATTTACTCCAAATACTTACACATTCTTTAATTTTTATACAAAATCTTTAGAAAAATCTCCTTTAAATCTAGTTGATGACAGAGCAGCCGTGCCTTTTGGTAAATACACCGAGCAAACAAACAACCATCAACTAAACGCTATCCAGAAGTCAAAAGAAAAATATATGTATATATTTTTAAAAGAACAGAATAACGTTGCTAGGGAAAAACTTTATATAGTCAGCCTTCAACATATTAGCTGATTTTCTAAGACTATCAAGTGTGAATTGGTTTATGTCAGAAAATCCCTGTGGGATGGGCATGGTTTGCTTCATGGCTACAAATTTAATAAATAAGGAATAAGTACTATGTGACGTGGAGGAGTCCTTGATGGAGGAGTCCTTCCAAGATCACTAAGGAAACTCAACTGGAAATTAATTGATATAAATATCAAAGGAAAAGAAGAATATTTTCTATGGGAAACGAAAGGCTGTGTTCTTATTTAATTTGCTGGTGGCATTATATATGTGTCAATGCTTAAACATAAGAATATATACATATTAAATATCCCCGGGAGTTGTTTTTTTTTTTTTCCTTTTTTGGCCACACGGCTTGCGGGATCTTAGTTCCCTGACCAGGGATTGCACCCAAGCCCTTTGCACTGAAAGCGGAGTCCTAACCACTGGACCGCCAAGGAATTCCCAGATATCCCCAGGTTTTATACTAAATTGTTATGCAAATATAAATGAATTAAGAGTGACGCACTGCAGTCCACCACCCTAAAAAACAGCACAATAAAGAAATTTAATTTCAGAAGAATTTTAAAACTTGTTTTTTATTTAAAATGCTTTTTAAAAAGCAGAAAAATCCTTAGGGAATTCCTTGGCAGTCCAGTGGTTAGGACTCTGTACTCTCACTGCCGAGGGCCCAGGTTTTATCCCTGGTCAGGGAACTAAGATCCCACAAGCCGTGGGATGAGGCCAAAGGAAAAAAAAAAAAAAAGGCAGAAAAATCCAGAGACTAATATAGCAAAATTAGAGGTATCAATTTTATTTTGATATTTTTTCACTCAGCATTACTTTTTTAGATCAATCCATGTTGATACATATAGATCTAGTTTTTTCATTTTAACTGCTTAACAGTATTTTAACTTGTAACTATAACAACTTACCCATTTTCTTATTGATGGGCCTTTATATTGTTGCCATTTTTTTTTGTTTGTTTTTTGCTATTACTAGCATTGTTGAACTTAACCTCTTAACATGTCTTTAAGTGTGCAGGTAAGAAAGATTCTGTTATCCTAGAAGTAGAAGTGCTGCATCATAGCCTTATAGATAATTTTTTAAGGTTTACTTCAACAGACCTACCTAAAGAAACTATTGTATTCAATGCTTATTCTGAAAAGAATTGGCTTTGGGGTAGTGTATAGTATTATTCTGCCAATGAACTGGTTATTTTTTTTCTTCACTTGAGCAAAAGTTTCCATCAAAGTAATAGTAATGGCTATCTAGTATGGCTTTCGGCTGGTTCTAGTTAGGACTTCAAAACCCCTGACAAACTAGGACCTATTGGAACTTGGGTCCCCCAGGTTCTTATCATTGCCATTACCATTATCATTAGGCCGCATTGACTGAGTGGCTGTTTTTGACCAGATAGGGTCATAGGCATTATGCATATCTTCTCTAAATTTAATTCTCATACTTCTGCAAGATAGGTACTATCTTCATTTTAAAGATGAGAAGATTGGACTCCCCTGGCGATCCAGTGGTTAAGACTCCACGCTTCCAATGCAGGGGGCCGGGGTTCGATCCCTGGTCGGTGAACTAAGATCCCACGTGCCGCACGGCACAGCCAAAAGGATAAAAAAAAATAAAGATGAGGAAATTGAGGCTCTGAGAAGTGAAGTGACTTACTCAAAGTCACAAATCTCATGTGCTGGAACAGGGAACCCAGATCTGTCTCACCCCCAGAGCCATAGTCTCAGATGCTACCTTATGCCTCTCTTTAAGGATGATCCTTCCACATTCTGTACTCCTATTGCATGTCCTGAAACCTGTTCTGTAGTATTTTCCTTGGACTCAGGGTGAAAACTCTCAATAGACTAGGCAGCATTTTTAGGGCTTTTGAATCAGTTTGTGGGCTATTTGTCAAAGGATACAAGTCTTATCGTCTGCTTTCTGGTCCTAAAAGTTACAGTTATTTTTATCTTTAATGCTGAGCTGTTTTCAGTGTATTTTTTTAATTATTATGCTTATGGTTCAATTATATGAGTAAGAATATACTTGCTTTACTATTAGTCTCAAGTTTTCTATTTTAATTTATATTTTTAAAGTATAAGCTAATGACTGAAATAATCTGGTTGCAATTTTAGAAGCCAGATCTAGTACACATAATAAATTACCTAGAACTTATTGCCTTTTTACACACATTGTAAACTTAGATTATTTATTCTTCTAATAGCGAAAAACCTGATGTGTTATCCCAGGAGTTGGGGATGGAAGGGCAGAAATCACCTGCTGAAGACCAGATGAGAATGAAATGGGAAAGCCTCCATCAGGAATTTAGCACCAAGCAGAAACTGCTTCAGAATGTTCTGCAACACGAACAAGAGCAAGTGGTATCGAACGTTTTGCTTTTACATATTAACTGATATAAAAGATGTACAGCTTATGCTATGGGAGTGAATATAACTGTGCAACAACCTATATTTCATTATCAATTCCAAAAAAGACATAAAAAAATTACTCCTCCTACACTCCTCTTAACAAGCCTGTTTCACATATCCCTTTATAATGATATGTGGAAGTTTATTTGACTTCTAGATACTGTTTTCCTCAGAGAAGATTAATATCTGATGACTCGTTAGCGTAAACCATTAAATTTCAAATGGACCCACCCTTTTTTCCCACAACTTTGAAAATTAAGGATGCAAAAAAAAAAAAAAGCTACAAATTTGTCAGTAAGTTATCAAGTTATCTTATTGTCTTTTGCTACTTCCAGTATTTAATCATTTCCGAAGATCTTACTGGGAAACACACTGGGACCTCAGTGGAGCTAAAGGGACGGGAATTCAGGGGTCAGTTACAGTGGTCACTGGCCCATCTGTAGGCTGGTTCCCAGGATGGGTGGGTACTCGTGATGTTGGACTTGGTTCCAACAAGCAAGCCAAATCCAGTGGAATTAAATATAGCAACCGAAGGTTCCAGATAGATAATAGCTATGAGTTCACCCTAAGCAGAAGCCTGAGAACAACAGAGAGTCAGAGGGATTGACCCCTTAAGAGCTAGTCAGGGAAGCCTGTGATGCTCACCACAGCTGTGGCCCAGCAGGATGCTGGAGACAGAAGCCTAGCCCAGGTCCTGGGTCAGCCCTGCTCTGGCCGTCCCACCACGGAGGTATCATCAGAGCAAGTTCTAAAACCTTCACTGTGGATCTGGGGAAGCTGCTGTTTTCACTGCTCTGCTCCGGACTAGCTTAGGAGCTGGGAGAGGCTGACCCCGGAAGAGAAAGGGTATCAATAATTACAGAGGAGGGAAAGGCAGGAGCTGACAAAGCGGGCACTGTAGGGCAGGTACACCTTGCCAGGATCACCTGAAAGGGAGATGTCTAAAGGTGCCCCATCTGCTGAGAGCCGTGCGTAAGTCGTACAGAGCCATTCACCTCTGTCTCCGTTTACAGCCTCTTGTGGCATTCACACCTTCTCACTCCCTGGCCAGGGCCTTCTTTGCCTCTGTCCACAGGACCATCACCAGCTCTGGCCCTGGAGAATAGAAAGCCCTCCCTTTCCAGAGGTAGTTGTCTCGAAATCATACTCCACCCTGGCACACAGGGCCCTTATACCTTTTGCATGGACCTCCTACCTGTGTTTGAATGAATCCTTCTTCCCACCCCTGAGCAAACATTCCTCAGACTCAGGGCTTGAGTTCTTGATTGCCGACGTAGATCTCCTGGGCTTCAGAACAGCACTGTTCATGTGATAGGATTTCCCCGTTCCTTTGTCTGTAAGTGGTATTTACAGTCCTAAATGGTGGACTGCAGCCTTTTCTGACTCTCCTAAGTCAGTCACGTTCCATGCTTACTTAATATTCTTCACTTGTGAAATGCCCGAGCCCTGATTCTGCCTCTTGGCCATTCAGCTTGAATACTTGCATGGGTCGCCCATCCAGCACTGCTGACCTGGACGTCTCCACCATACCTGCTCTCATCTGGGAGAGCTGCTTTTTCTCTCAGTGCCCTGTCAGCACTTTCTTCTCTTTGGTGTGAAGAGGTGAGAGAAAAGTACAGGAAGAAGTAGTCCGGCTGTGAGTTTCCAGAAAGAAAGGGAATGATCTATTAGGAACATATTTTGTGTTCTAGGTGTTAACATAACAATGCTGTGGTGAGGTTGACATTACCTCTCTTCGTAGATCAGTCAGCTAAGGCTTGGAGAGATTAGATAATTTCTCAGGGTCTTGTGAGAGGCTGAACTGGGATGGAGATGCAGGTCTGTTTAACTCCGAAGTCCCTCATTTTTCATGTTACCTTACTGACAATTTTGTACACTTGGATGATATACTTAACTAATCTCAAGTGTAAAAACAGGCCCTTTTTTTTTTTTTTTTGCCTCAAGTTCATTAGGTCAAAAGGCATCAGTCTTTCAGAGCAATGTTTCTTTGTTCACTTCCACTGTATTTAGCATCTCTGCAGAACACCTGGCCTCGGGATGAGACATGGCTTCTGCTCCTAGGAACCTGTAACCCAACTAAGGAAATGCTTGATACATTTCTGAAAAATTAAGCAGCTGGGGAGGCTCCATTAGCAGGAATTAAAAAGGAAACAAAAGTAAAAAAAAAAAAAAATGTGGAAAGTGGCTAGAAGAGGTGTGGAATTTAAGACAGTGGATTATAAAGAGATGCTGGGTGGTGAGCGTCCAGCCACAGTGGGGAATGAGCCCGGCATGTGTAGAGGATAATGAATTAATCAGCCTGAAAAGTAAGGGCAAGATGAGGTGTTCTAAAAAATTACAGGACACTGAGTTTGAGCAGAAACATCATTAAAACATTTGAGTGCGAGGCCATATCATTGTCCTTACTGGGGAGACATTGTGTTTGCCTAAAAGAGTTTAGGGGGGAAGTAAAGGAATCATGAAAGCAAAGGGATCAGTCTAGTTCTGGTATTTCGGCTGAATTAAGTTGAGAGGAAGGCTATGATGAGAATTCAGGCATTTTTCCCCACTATTTTCTTTTCTCTCTTTTTTTCTCGGTCCATCAGGGAAACATTGCCATTGCTGGATCTGGTCATCATGTTTAGTGGACATGGTGTGTTGTAAGGTGGTTTTTCTCCAGCAGAGGTTTCCATAAACACAGTTTTTCCAGCATCCGCTTCAGTGTTCATTTCTAAATGAGAACACCTGGATAGAGTACAACCGGTCCTAACTAAGCTCTCCTGTCTGCCTACAGCTTTACAGCAGGCCAAATCGGCTCCTGTCTGGCATGCCACTGTACAAAGGGGACGGACAGGCCCAGGATAAATCCGCGGTGACGTCTTTGCTGGATGGATTGAACCAGGCCTTCGAGGAGGTTTCAGCCCAGGTAGGGTGGTGCGCTTGGTCTCCTTGTGGATCTGGGATCCCAGGGGGTTGCTCCACCCCTGGGCGTGAGCTGTTGAGACCCAGTGCTAGTGATTAGCCCCAGAAAGGCAGAGCCACTGGACCCCAGCATCTCATCCTGGTATTTTTCTTTGATTCCTCAAAACACTGTAATTAATCCTTTGTTCCTTCCTTTTTTCCTCAGGGTGGAGGGACAAAGAGGCAGAACACTGACTTGGAACAGAAGCTATACGACGGGGTCTCGGCTACCTCTACGTGGCTGGATGATGTAGAGGATCGTTTATTTGCTGCCACAGCACTTCTACCAGCAGAGGCGGAAACTTGCCTCTTTAACCAAGAGGTAAGCTTGGCAGCCCGTGTCTGTGGGTGTATGACATTACGCGGTACTTGAAATGCTGACATCGGATAATTAATGTTACGTGTAAAGAAGGTCAAGCATAAAACAGTTCTACTAAGGGACAAATGAGGTGTATTTCCAAGCAGCATAATGCAGAAAAGAATTGCCTAAAAAAAAGCTGTCAAAGATATTTATGTTTTGTAGTTTTATTCTTTGTCTTGTGTATGTGGGAGGTGGAAGAAACTGAGGACTCCGTGGGAACCCTGCTGTATATGGCAAAGCTCCCCCATGTGAAACACAGACTAAAAATAAGAATTATGAATTTCTAAATGGCACTTTAGAAAACTCATCTTTTCACCAAATATTATATATTAGTATTAGCAAATGATGTGAATTTTCTGAGGAAAATAACAGTAACTTGCCTAATATTTACAGAAGTGTATGAAGTGGTCCAACTTGCCTTAGATGTAATTATCACTGAGCAGTATGAGAGATATAGTGGACTTCCTATGAGGAAATGACTCGATTTGTATGTAAATTCATGGATCTAAACATTGAAATGCACTTTCTTATCAACCCCAGACTCTTGCCAAAGATATTAAGGAAATGTCTGAAGAAATGGATAAGAACAAGAACTTGTTTTCCCAAGCCTTTCCAGAGAATGGTGATAACCGAGATGTTATTGAAGACACTTTGGGTTGTCTTTTGGGCAGATTGTCTTTGCTAGACTCAGTAGTAAATCAACGATGTCATCAGATGAAGGAAAGACTTCAGCAAATACTAAATTTCCAGGTAAGACATTATCAAGAGATGTTTCACCATTTTCCAGCTACCTTCAACAATAAACAGGATCTTATCGAGGTATGATATAGACCTACCTATATACCTATCAAGGTATATAGATATAGACCTACCTTTTATATAGATATAGACCTACCTTTTATATAGATATAGACCTACTTTTTATATAGATATAGACCTACTTTTTTTTCAAAGGTACAAAGGGCAAGAACATTACAGAAAAACAAGGGGGTTGAACTCAAGGAATAGAAAACAAAGTTTGATGCTCCTAGAAGTGGAAGATTGAGAAAATCAGCCAACCAAACTTAGGGCTGAATAGAACTTTAAATTCAACCAGTGAAGCTCATATATATGGCATATTATAATGATAATTTCCAGTTGATAAAACTGGAGTTTAAAACATAAGACCAAAGCAACATGCAGGAAGTAATAAAAAGCATCCTTTGGGAAGACTTACATTCTAATTGAATTTTATTTGTAGCGAACACAGAAGATTTATAAAATAGATTCATGTAATACATGTAATTAGGGCCAAGGGGTTGATGTAAAATTTTGATTTCCAAAAAAATACTGTAAAGTGTCAAATAAACATACCACTAGCCAGTGTGGAATTTTCTAGATATTCATCTAGAGGGACAAATTATCATTGCCTTCCAGTAGTTTACATTCTTAAAACTATAAACTAAAATTATCACAGACATTTGTGTATCATTTCTCTACTCACAAGAAATCTTCACATGTATTATTGACATGATAATAATATTATGATTTTTATCACCTACTGCTGTATAACCTTAGCTGCTTCTCTGACCTAAGTATCCTCAACTATTAAACCATGCCCAAGGTAACTACCTTTTAGGGCTTTGTGAGGACAAAATGAGTTAAAATGTAAAATACTTTAAGTATTGTGTCAACTCCCGCTGAAGAGAATGTGATAAGTCAGGCTTCAGCCTATGATGAGCAACCAGCCCATCACAGCAGTTTCTAACTAATAAGAAATAGAGCTTACTTGTTGATATTTCAGGAGAAAAATTAAAAATGTTATAATTCAAGCTTTGTTCTAGTTCATTATTCCTTTTAGAATTGAGTATCAAAAAGTCTGAGAGTTATCTCCTTTCTGTACAGAGTTAACTCAATATAAGTATATTTGGACATTTAAATGAGTAACGTTTATGAGTAGGCTTAGCTAAGATTTTTTTGTGTTGTCTTTTCATATGTCTTTGGTCACTGTGAATAATGTTTATCTTCTAAACTTCTGGATGGCTTTTTATAAGCTTGTGCAAATTCTTTGAAAATAAGAGAAAGAAGGAAGTGAGGGAGAGAGGGAAGGAGAGGAGAGAGGAAAAAAAGGATCATAATTATTCTTAAGAATAATATTTTTCCCCCAAACACAACACCACCTCCAGGTTGTTTTACTAGCTAGAAGTCCTTAGTGTAATATTTCTGCTGCAATGTTTAAATGTGCTCCTTTATTACAGAAATAACAAGAACATTTGGGTGACCAATATTGCTTTTTATTTGTGTACTTCGTCCCCATCTGTGTTGTGTTGGAAATGCTTTGTATAACAAATTCTAGCACTTGGTGTAAATTTTTTAGCACTTGTATAAATTGTTACCAGTTCCTTTTACTTTCCCATAAGATAATATTGTTTCTTCTGGAAACAATTAAATTCCTACCCCTGTATATTATTTCTAAGAATGTGTGTTATATTTACAGCCATTTTGAATTTCCTGTTACACATGTTAAGCCTTCCTGTTGCTTTCCTCCTTAGAATGATCTGAAGGTGCTGTTTGCATCACTGGCTGACCACAAATACATCATTCTGCAGAAACTGGCAAATGTGTTTGAACAGCCTGTGGCAGAGCAAATAGAGGTATTTACAGCTGCCTTTTTCCATAAGAGCAAGTGCGATGAGTAGATCTGATTTACTATGAAATTCCACATATTCTTTGGAATATTAATGGCTTACTGTAGCATCTTTGTTTGTCATCTGTTTTGTTTTTAAGTACCAGGTTTACAGATTACATTGACTCTGTCACTTACTTCTGTGTGTAACCAGGAAATGTGAGAGAGGAAAAGGTGTTAGTGACAGATGCTGACCTGAAGGTGTTTGCCACCTAACCATGAGATTAGACATGAACCTCAATGACACTCGACAGGGAGTCAGACCGTCCTGGTAGCGTTACACATGAAGCACTATGGATGTTTAGAAGCTGGGAGATTACCTTCAGCGGTGGTAGGATTAGGGAAAATTTTGTAAAGGGAAATTCGAACTGGACTTAGAAGTTTGGACACACAGAGACTGGGAAGAAAGGTGTTCTAGTAAAGAGAACAGCAAGAACAAAGGCATAAATGTTAGACCATTCAGGGCACTTCGGGAGAAAAGCAAGTAATCCTGTTTGACTGAACTGAACAATGAACAAAGGTGATTGAGGGGAAGTAGGGTTCAAAGAGGAAATTTGAAGCAACTTATAGAGTCTGTTGAATGTCAGAGAATTTGGACTTTGTTCTACAAACGAGTGGTCAACTTTATTGCTTGTGCACTTCATTGGTTAAAACAATAAGCACACACCACAAATATATGTGTATTTACTTATTTATAAATTACAAGCAGGTACTGTGTTATAAAGCATACACACAACTGAAAATTAAAAATGCATGTGGTTGTATATAAAGGAAAGACACAGTGTTTCATTCTCATCGATCATCTTAAACACTTTTGGGTACTTTTGGGTGAGTAGCTTGGAGACCACTGGCAGTGGAAAGTCACTAGGGATGTTTGGGGGTGAGGATAAGTGTCAGTGCCAACTCCTGCATCTGGTGCTTGACATGACAGCTCAGGAGGAGGGAGGCAATGGGAAGGATGTTACACAGAACATCCCATTTCATAAACTAAGTAATGATGAAAATGTGTGCTTTAATGGAATTGCATACCCTAGTTTCAGTAGACCTCTAATGGTTCTGTGGGTAGAGGCCATAGGGAATCACCTGAAATACAGACCACCTCAAATACTTCCCTATAGGTTGAGATATCTAGATCTCTCTCCCTCTCTGACCATCTAAAACAGTTTGCAAAATTATATTTGAATATGTATCTTTCTGCACCCTAATTTCATCTGTTTTTTAACAGAGGTCCCTCATTCTTCCCAAATTGAAAATCATTCTTCTGTGTCATAACTTCTACTTGAAAGGACCCCTTTTTATTTTTATTTTTTATTTTTGGCTTATAATGTACCCAATCCCAAACAGAATTTGAGCAGCCATAAGAGTGCTTTGCCTTGAATTTCTAATGTGAAATTTAGGATACGTATGATCACAAGTAACACTTTTACTGACTATTGACCAATACAACCAATGTAAATCCCAGAGATAAAAATAAATTACTCCTGATTTCGCTGAATAAATGGAAAGCAACTCAAAAAGTGCTAATCCCATCCCTACCCTCCTTGGGTTAAAGAGGTAACAGTAGCAGAAGCATGGGGATATATTCATCTTTTGAGTCGTGTCATTCTGACCTAGAACAGACCTGTTGCCCCATAAGCCTGTTGCACAGCTGTCTTCTTCAATCTCCCTTTACTACCGTTCTGAGAATTTCTTTCACTTCTCCCTTCTGCTGGGTCTTCTCTTTCCTGAGCTTCAGGTCTTTCTCTTTACTGTATTGCTTCCTTGTTTCCTTAGTGCGCATCCTTACTAAGAAAGGATGCGTGCTACATAGAGTTTTCAATGTTTTGCATGTCTGGAAATGTTCCAGTCATATGCTCACATACTGCTCATAGCCAGGCTCTTTATACAATCCTTGGTCAGTTCTTTACAGAGTTTGGAGGCTTTTGCTCCATTGTTTTCTAGCTTCCAGTGTTGGCTTGAGGAATTGAAAATTGTTCTAATTCCCGAAGGTCTCAGTGTTCTGAAATTTCACAGTGACATGCCTTGGGGATGGTCTGTTTCATCCACCGGGCTGGGGGCTCAGTGGGCTCTTTTGATCTGGCAGCTCTCATCTTTCTGTTCTGTAACATTTTCTCAGAGTTATTTAAATAGTTTTCATCCCTCTATTTTATCTGTCTCCCTTTCTGAAACTCCTTTTAGGCAGATGCTGGATGTTCTGGTCCAGTCCTCTTAACTTCCTTATCGAGGGACATGTCTCTCTTTGTCTTTTTGCTCTGCTTTCTGAAAACTTCCTCAGTTTCAACTCTAAACTCTTCTGTTGACTTCTGCATATCTGCTCTCATGCATTTAATCTTCTCAGAGACTGGGAAGTAGTATCCACTTTTGGGTAGTATCCTGTTCTTTTTCAAATAGATGGATTGTCTTTTATAATCTCTCTGGTATATTAGTGATTTGGGGGTTGAAAGGGTTTTGGGGGGACTTGGGGGCAGTTTTTTATTTGTTGGTTTTTCCTGTATAGTCTATTCCCCTCCAGGTTGCTTTTAATTTGTTGGCCTATTTTGGTCTCCGTCTTTCATGTTAGAGGCTTTTCTCAGCTGTATGGAAATGCTTTGTTGTCTCTTCACATTTAGGATGAGAGACTGAATGGGAACTTCATGAATGGATGGGGCTTGACAGTTTTGAGGTTTATGGAAGGATGATCTGTGTGGGCTATTGGAGAATCCTTGTGTCAGATTTTTTAGGTCTTTTCTGTTGGTCTTTTCATATTCTCCCGCCCACCCCCTTCTGTCTGGAGAGTAGAAACAAGGCTTCAGCACTCTAGGAGACGTAGGGGATCCACATTCAGCATTCAGTGGGTGTTGTCACTTTATCCCCTTGTTTTCAGTCAAGGACTCGAGCCCACAACTGTGCCTGGTGCCCCTCAGTCCAGAGACATCTGTTTTACCTTCTCCAGAAAATGAACTTTCAGCCTTTCGCCAAGGAAGGGAAGAGCCAGTGTGGAATGAGGAAGGGGATCTGGGAATCGAGGCGCTCTTTAAGCAGCTTTCCACCAACCCTCCTTATTTAGCACCCGCCCCATGTTGCCCAGGGTTCCAGAGATTCCTGTTGCTTTAATTCGGTGATAAAGAAGCCCTGCTAGCTTAGGATTCAGCTTTCTCAGCTTTCCTAAGTCAATTCCCGTGTATCCTTCTGATTTTCAGCTTGCAAAATTTTGTTGGTATTGCCCTCTTTCCTATTTCTTTGCCCTTGTAGATTTATGAAGGAAAAACACCCCAGAAAACAAGCAAACAAAATATTGGCAGTGGTTTTAGTGGGACTCAGGAGAGAGAAAATAAGACACGTGTGTTTCATCTGCCATGTGGAGTCCATGTTCTTTTCATCAGGGCAGCTGAGGTTGCTTTTCTTCCAAAAGCCTTCCTCGACTGCTCCAGGATTCACTGGTGTCTCCCTGCTCCGAAGTCCTCTAACAGGGATGAGCTGCAGCAAGCTTAGTACATAACTGTATTCAGCCTTGTTTCCTTTTCTTCTGTTTACTCAGGCTTCCTGAGCAGACTGGAAGCTCCTTGAAGGCCAGGTTGATGCCTTGTCCTGCTTCTGTAGACCTCACTCTGGGAAGGCAAGGCTCAGCGCTAGCTGTCACTTTCATACCTGATCGCTTGCCCTCCCATTTCACAATGGAGTAAGCTCTCTCTGACCATGCTGTAGCATAGTTTCCTCTTCCCTCGCTGCATCTCGCTTCAAAGATGCTCAAAACTGCATTTCAGAAAACCAGAACACGATCCCCTAGAACATCTAGGCAAATACCTTTTTCTAAAGACGTCCTAAAATCATGCTTCTTCTTCAGGGTGCTATTCACCATTTCCCTTATTTGTTCAAGGAAGCCATTGTTCTCCCAACCCTCCATGCTAAGCCCTTCCAACCTCCTTACCTTTTTTTTTTTAATTTATTTTTTTAGAAGATGGTGGGGGTAGGAGTTAATTAATTAATTTTTGCTGTGTTGGGTCTTCGTTTCTGTGCGAGGGCGTTCTCTAGTTGTGGCGAGCGGGGGCCACTCTTCATCGCGGTGCGCGGGCCTCTCACTATCGCAGCCTCTCCCGTTGCGGAGCACAGGCTCCAGACGCGCAGGCTCAGTAGTTGTGGCTCACAGGCTTAGTAGCTCCGCGGCATGTGGGATCTTCCGAGACCAGGGCTCAAACCCGTGTCCCCTGCATCAGCAGGCAGATTCTCAACCACTGCGCCACCAGGGAAGCCCCAACCTCCTTACCTTTAAAATATCTGATCTGTAGTATAATAAAGGGCCTTCTTCACTTTTCTCTTTAATAGGGGACCATCATTTTTATGTTGCATGGCAAATGTTTTAGGTGGAGAAGAGAGGAGCAAATAAGGAGGCACGATAATCATACTTTGCATGGCAAATTGCTTATGGGAGTTTTAATAAAATGTCATAAATCTTATGTAGGCAATACAGCAGGCTGAAGATGGGCTAAAGGAATTGGATGCGGGAATCACTGAGTTGAAGAGGCGTGGTGACAGGCTGCAGATTGAGCAGCCTTGGGTGCAAGAACTCTCCAAACTCCAGGTACCGTTTTCTTCCAATGGCATTCAGCTTCAATGGTACATCCTAACTGGAAGGCAAGAAAACATTATTTTGTCTATTTTTTCAGGCTTTCTCTATAAAATTCATGTCATTTAGGCCCAGTTTTTCTTCCAAGTAACTCTTAGAACATTTTCTGAAACTTTTATCGTATTTAGTACAATAAAATAAATCGACATATTTTGAGATTTACTGCAGGGCGGTCTGTGTGCATTTGTTGGAGGACCCTTGTGTCCAATTTTTTAACTCTTCTCTTTTCTTGTATTCTCATGCTTTGAAGATTTTTCTGACATTATTATTATTCCGATGGCTAAGCATTATAGCATAGTTTAGTTGTGGCATATTATTTTCTACTGTAGAAAATCTAATAACTGGCGATCCTACCTAGAAAAGTTAAAAAAAGGCTATCTACCCTGTATTGTACTACACCCAAAAAAATTTTAAGGAAAAAATACTTAAGCTAATACTTTTAGAAAGTGTATTTTCTCAAGTTCAAAATTATAGTTTATATTTCATACATGTTTGAATGGAAAAGAGACATTGTTTTAATTCCAGAACAACAACAAAAAATTAAAGATAGCTGAAATCCAAACAGACTCCCTGGCATCTTTCAGGAGTAGAGAATTAACACTTTGGATTAGTGTTTTTCTAAATCTGGCACTTAGGCAAGAATCTGATCTCAGGTTGGTAGGAAGATACTGGGATAGTAAACCAGCAAAGTGTAGCATCTGATAGGCAACACAGTTAAGTTATATTAAGAAAAAGTCTGTGCGTGTGTCAGGTTTTCTCTGCACACATGCCTTATTACAGAACCATTGAGGGATTAATAGCATGAGTCCAATACAGGGTCACAAGTTCTTACTTTTGAGAAAATAAAATACCTCTTATTTTAAAAAGAACATTTTTATTTCAACTATCTCATTCCATTATCTAACATTTCATCATGTGATGAGCCCATGGCCCCGACTCTGTCCTTTTTAGACAGTTTTCCGACAGTACTTAAATGTCAGGTGTAAGAGTCAAGCGTCATAGCTGTAAATAGGCATTAAAGTTGAACTTTTCCAGATTGAGGCATTTTGGCCTGCTAAACCTTAATATGATACGTTAATCAGGTCCATATGGCTCAAATAAATTTTGTATTTGGTGTATCATCGTCCGCTAAAATGTCTTTCCTGCTTAGTTATTTATTTACCCCACCACATTTGCCTTTTTAAGTTTTAAAGGCTTTCTGCTCACATTAAACTCCTCTGTTTCCGTAGCTCTTTATTTAAGGAATAGTCCCAAATCTGATTATTACTTAGCAGACCAAATGTTGAGGATGCTCTATTCAGTTACTCTAAAATTAGAAAATTTGAGAGCATGATAAAACTTAAAACTACATTTTCTATGACATTTCCCTCAGCCACAAGAACAATTTTTCAGCGTTTTAACCCCACGGAAACTATTGACATCCTGTGAGCACAGGTGTTAAATGTACCTCATGAAGAGGTAGGTTTGAATTGAGCGTGAGTATCTGTCTGTTTCTTAGGACATGTACGATGAGCTGATGATGACCACTGGCTCTCGGCGGGGCGGTCTGAACCAGAATCTTGCACTGAAGGGTCAGTATGAAAGGGCCCTGCAAGATCTGGCTGACCTGCTGGAGACCGGGCGCGAGAAGATGGCAGGAGACCAGAAAATTATCGTGTCTTCCAAAGAAGACATCCAACAACTACTTGACAAACATAAGGTAAAAAAAAAAAAACAGAGAGAAAGAAAATGTAGTTTTGAAAGCACATTCTCACTCACTGATATATTTAGTAAAACCTAACATTATCAGTCGTTTATGAGTTTCTACTCATATAAGTTACTCTTTAAAATGGTCCACAAATGTATATTCAAGCCCACTGGCACTCAATAGCACAGAAAAATTAGAGAGTATATATTCCTATAATTCTGTAAGTGAACAAAGAATACCAACCATACCAGTAATTTTAATGATCAGTCAGCCATGCTTTCTCCTTTGTAAACTGCAGTGGACAGGAAACCCAGGGACTCTCTTCAAAGGAGCCCAGCTTCATTCTTAACTCTGCCCTTTTCCTTTGCATCCCTCACGCCCATGTGTTCATCTAGTCCTAGGTGTTCTCTCTGCTCTCCCTTGTCCTGGCCGAGAACTCCCCACTCTGCTCTGGGAATGCAGAGCTGCCCACTCAGCTCTGGACTGGCTTTATGTCTGGTACATGCATCACTTTGCTCTTCTGGTCCTTAAGTACATGCGCCTCTGGTTACCATGGGCCTCAGGAGTTTCTTCCTGGGGACGGCAAGTGCTTTTACTCTATAACCAAACTTGGGACGCCTGAGAGTGTTCCATCAGTGTGTACCGTAACCAAGTTCAGGTTAGACACTGCTCCTTAGTGAAGGAATGCCTGTTTAATGCACACACACACACACACACACACACACACAAATTGCATTATTAGTAATATTACAAAAATAACATTTTTGCCAGTTCAGAGACTCAACCTCCCAGATAGTGGAAATTTCTTATGAGGAAACTTTAAAAATTCCCTAAGATTACAGATGATTATCATTCTACCATTACGTAGCTCTTTGGTGGCTTATGAAGGTAGATTTGGGGAGGGTGGGGGGCGGCGTGGAGAATTGTACTTGTTGCTACTTTTCCCAGAGGTTTTTGTCCAAAACTTTGTGATTTATTAAAGCCTTATCATTTGGCTTTGAAAACATTGCTTTAAAGTTCACAGCTGGTTTTTCTCAAATCTTTGACCACAGCAATAAAATATCATCCTGAGTTATTCCAGAGGGGAAACTGGGATCAATGAGTATAAATAACAGAGAAATAAAGCTCAGTAGATGAAGAACTCTAAAAGGAGCAGGCTGCCATTGAACAGACCCCCTCCTGGCCATGAGAAGTCCATCCAGGGCTGTCAGGGGGAGACGGGGTTGTAATAGGAATATCAGCTTTCTGTGAACATTGGGCTAAATGACTTCCAAGTTCTCTTCCAGCTTTAAGATTCTATGATATAATAATTGTCAGTTGAAGATAATGGTTCTAGCTTCTCCTGACCAGACCATTTTCTGAGGGAGAGCTCTGTGTGACCTTGGGCATGTTGCATTAGACTGAGTAGCGCAGAGTCTGTAAAGTGGGAAATAAAACTACCTATCTTAAGGGGTTGTTAGGAGGATTCAACGAGTTAGTTGCCGAAGTGTTCATAGGGCACCTGGCACGTAGTACACACTCAGTGTTAGCTGGTGTTAACGATTCCTGGTCCTTTAGTTTCATCCGTGGTGCTGGGAACAGGAAATGGGATAACCTTCTCCCCATCTTCTGGGGATTTTTATGTATAGAAAGTAAGATTTTAAAACACATTTGTAGGGTTGTGCAAGGCCTGCAGTTCTGCTGTGTGTAGGTATGTTCTGAGGGAAATTTAAAAATATGAATGCCAGTTGGTGTGTGTCCAGCTGTGCTTGGCCATGAGTATTAAGTACAAAAGAGTAGAGCTCAAGCCCAGCCCTGGAGGAAGAAAAATTGTGAATGTGTCAAGTGAGGACATTGCAGGAGGTAGAGGGCAGGCAGAGGCTGAAGGTGGGGATCGGCCTCTCATGTGTCCCAGGGACAAAGGAGGCCAGTGTCTGTGGTGGAGGAAGCAAGTGTCCACCCAGATGGTACCAGGAGGAGTGGAGAGGGCGGACGAGTGTTTCAGCAGCTGCTCGCCTCTGAAGGGCTCTGTTTTGGGGACAGAGTACCTGCAGCACAGCACAGTGTAGGTGCTTTGAGTGGGGGGCCAGGAGAGGCCAGTTAGGAGGCTGGACCCCCATCCCACCCCACCCCACCCCCGTCTCTGCAGGAAGCGGTGAGTGCCTGGGTAAGTGGAGGCCAGCAGGGGAGGACCACTATCACCCATATATTAGCCAAGTCCCATCAGCTTCCAGGTTTGAAGCAATTTTTATTGTAAGGTAGTAAATGAATGAGTTGCTGACCTCTTTCTATCTGACAAATTGCAGGAGTACTTTCAGGGCCTGGAGTCTCATATGATCTTGACCGAAACACTCTTCAGGAAGGTTATCAGCTTTGCGGTCCTACGGGAAACTCAGTTCCACACAGACCTGATGGAGCAGGCTTCGGCTGTGCTCAAAGGGGCTCACAAGAGGGGTGTGGAGTTGGAGTACATTCTCGAGGTGAGCCCCTGATGCCGCCCCTCCCCTACAGCACACTCCCTACTGCACAGCAGACCCTTCAGGCAAGACACCTTCGTTCCTACGATTTGCCTCCTATGACCTCGGAGGTGTCTCAGACTCAGCATCATGTGTTGCCTGTGCCCCTGGTGTTTCCTATCCACATTTAGGTAAAGGCTGTGCCTTACTGTGAGTTCAGCTAGATGAATACCAGTTTCAGACTGGGCATGACGATATTTGGGGTCTCGATAGTCGGACTGAAAAACTGCTGACTTTTGCTCTACATTATTGAAAAAGACTTCACATGATTAAAAAAAGATTTTCCGATTTTAAATAGAATAAAAATCATAATTTTCTTTTATTTTTTTTTGGCCGCGCTGTGCAGCTTGTGGGGTCTTAGTTCCCTGACCAGGGATTGAACCCGTGCTCCCTGCAGTGGAAGCACAGAGTCCTAACCACTGGTCCACCAGGGAATTCCCTAAAAATTATAATCTTAGAATAAGTGATTTGGTATTTCTCCTTAGTAGAATGTCTATACTGTATATTCATATTTCTTAAATGTCTGTGTGGGTTTTTTTAATTTGCAAATGTAATGTATTTAGTTCACTTACTTTGGAAAGTAAACACACCCGTCCCTTTCACTGCGGTAAAGGATGAGACTGTGAATTTCAGCTGCCTGCTGTGTTTCAGGTGTGCTGCATATTATTCTATATAATCCTCACAATGGACAAGATATTATTATCCCCATTTTTTTTAATGTTGAAAATGAGGGAGGTCAGAGAAGTGTAGTAACTTGGCCCGGTCATACAGCTAGTTAGTTGCAGAAGTGAAAGCCCGTTCACAGTGCTTTTCAAGGTCACCATCTGATGACTTGCTTCAAAGCTATCTTTCGCTTCCCAAAGCAAACCCCCAACGCAGGCATCTCCGACATGTCTTTAAAGAGACTGTCAGGTGCATGTTTGCACACGAAGAGGACTGCTCTTCCTTAAAGAGGATGTTTAGCTCACACACTGATGCTGTGTTTCTAGACGTGGTCCCATCTGGACGAGAACCAGCGGGAGCTTAGCAGGCAGCTGGAGGTGGTGGAGACCAGCATCCCGACTGTGGGTTTGGTGGAGGAGAGCGAAGACAGGCTTATCGACCGGATAACACTCTACCAGGTCAGCATCTAAATGACAACTTGGTGTAAAAAGTTGCCACAGTTCCTTTGGAAGCTTTCCCATGGTTTTAACAGCATCTAAACAAACTTGCAATCAAATATTTTATTAAGTACTTTGAGTATTTGTTTCGTAATATAACATAGAAAGGTCTTTTTTTTTTTTTAATGAAAGCCCCTTTTGAAAACTTAGCCTCCACCAAGCGTTTTCCACTTGTTATGCTGAAGTCATACTATCCTGAAATAATTACAGTTTGTTGTTTTTTAATAGAGCACTAAAAATCCTTTTTTTTTCTTATTTTTGAGAGAGCTCTTTTTGAAAACTTAGCCTCCACCAAGCAGTATTTTGCACTTTGTGTTGGCGTCCCACTATTCTTGAAATAATTATACTTTGACTGTTTTAAGTGCACCTAAAGTTATATTCTTAGATATAGATGAAAAGTCTCGAAGCTTCTAATGAAACTTGGGTGCCAATAGTTGAAATTTGACTAAAAGGTAATGGGAACATTATGGAGAACTTACCATCTTTAGGGGAGAAAAATTGCATTATCTCAACTTTTGACCCAGTATTTTCAATCATTTTAGCATTTGAAATCCAGCCTTAATGAATACCAGCCCAAATTATATCAGGTACTAGATGATGGGAAACGACTTCTGATATCTGTTAGCTGCTCAGATCTAGAAAGCCAGCTAAATCAACTTGGAGAACACTGGTTAAATGACACCAACAAAGTGTCTAAGGAACTTCACAGATTGGAAACAATCTTGAAACACTGGACCAGGTAATACAGTGATTCTTTCGCAGATTTTTACATTAGTGCTGCAGGGTATTTGTAAGGCTATTGGGTACCTGAGTTGACGAAGATGTGGTCCCTCTAGGAACTTATCACAGAGTTTGGAAAATAAAGACAAGCACAAACCTTCCAGTTGGATTCTTGTATAATTGTATAAACGTGTACTTAAAAATGTGGCGGGGAGGCAGCCATTATGCAATACCTCTTACCTTTGAGCTGTTGTCTCCCCTGCCTACTGACTGTACATGGGTGGTCAAGTATATCTTAGAAGGAGAGAAAGAAGAGAAAGTTTGTTTTGAGAAGGTAAAGGTTTTCTTGAGGGCAATGGGAGGTATTCAAGAGAGGTGGGGGGTTGATTTTACGTAGTGAAATCCTTATTTTTATGCCACCTTTATTTCTAAGAACTTTGAATAACAATCATGTAATAATTTTCTTGTTTAAAATATTTATTTATTTATTTATTTATTTTGTTTATTTTTGGCTGCGTTGGGTCTTTGTTGCTGTGCACGGGTTTTCTCTAATTGTGGCGAGCGGGGACTACTCTTCATTGTGGTGTGCAGGCTTCTCACTGTGGTGGCTTCCCTTGTTGCAGAACATGGGCTCTAGGGTGCACAGGCTTCAGTAATTGTGGCACGTGAGCTCAGTAGTTGTGGCTCGCAGGCTCTAGAGCACAGGCTCAGTAGTTGTGGCACACAAGCTTAGTTGCTCCGCAGCACGTGGGATCTTCCCAGACTAGGGCTCGAACCCGTGTCCCCTGCATTGACAAGCAGATTCTTAACCACTGTGCCACCTGGGAAGCCCAATCATGAAATATTTTCTAAATAGCCTCAATGTGAAGGAGTAGGAGAAAGATATTTTTATTTGCAACTTAGAGATGGGAAAGCTGAAACTCAGAGAGACTGACTTGCTTAAGGTATGAATATTAAGAGAAGGGAATTTGAGAGTGTCAACCCAGGGCATTATTCTCCCAAATCTGTTGTGTCTCCTTTTTTTTTTTTTGCGGTATGC
>NW_020837947.1:13697055-13859788 GCF_003676395.1 Aethalodelphis obliquidens
TGTGGGATCTTCCCAGACCGGGGCACGAACCCGTGTCCCCTGCATCGGCAGGCGGACTCTCAACCACTGCGCCACCAGGGAAGCCCTGTGTCTCCTTTTAAAATTAGCATTGGTGACTAACACGGGTTAGCACAAAGTCAGAATTGGATGTTTACTTAATAGGCTTATTACTGTCCTTACAGATATCAAAGTGAATCTGCAGATCTCACCCACTGGTTACAGTCTGCAAAAGACAGGCTAGAATTTTGGACTCAACAATCTGTGACAGTTCCTCAAGAACTGGAAATGGTCCGTGATCATCTGAACGCTTTTCTGGTAGGCTCAAGAATCTAAAGCCTTTGATTCAGTTTTATTGTTTTCAGGCCTGACTTACAGGTGAAAAGGGCATCAGTTGTCAATCGATGTACTTAGGAAATCAAGCTATAGAGAATTTGTCAGTGTTCACTCTGTGTGTTCAATAATTATGCAGAATAGTAGGGTTCAACATTGCCTCTTTAAAGTAGTGTTTAAGTAATGTTGGCCTTCATTTGGGGCAAGGATGCGTTGCTTTTGTTTTCCTCCAGAGTGTTTAATATCACCACTCCCCTTCAAGATGTAAAGAAAACTTGTTTATGTAATAAAGTAGTCTCTTTTCTTAAATGAAGGGTCTGGCTACTCAATCCTGATTTGAACATTGCTGCTTCTTTTAGGAGTTTTCCAAAGAGGTGGATGCCAAATCTACCTTGAAATCGTCTGTTCTGAGCACTGGAAATCAGCTTCTTAGACTAAAGAAAGTGGACACAGCTGCCCTGCGTTCTGAGCTGTCACACATTGATGGCCAGTGGACTGACCTGCTGACAAATATTCCAACCGTACAGGAAAAGCTCCACCAGGTACAGAAATAATCATCGGTTTAATTGGTCATAATTGGTGTAAGCAGTATTAGATGGAAAAGTACATTGATCTGCTTTTGCTCACAAACTTAAATCAGCTTTGTCTTGGACATCTCGTCTTTTATGTCTTCCATTGTATTGCATATTAACACTATTATATATAAAATAGATAACTAATAAGGACCTACTGTATAGCACAGGAAACTCTACTCAGTACTCTGTAATGACCTATATGGGAAAAGAATCTAAAAAAGAGTGGATATATGTATATGTACAACTGAGTCACTTTGCTGTTCAACAGAAAGTAACACAACATTGTAAATCAACGATACTCTAATTAAAAAAAAAAAAAAGTGAACGGTTCTACAAATGCCCTATCTATAAATTCCCTGTCTTCCAAGAGCTTCTTTATCATGTGTGTGTGTGTGTTTTAGAATCCTTGTCTGTCCTTGTCTGTTTAAATTCTTTGTTTTCTCATAAATAAAATATGGGTAACTATACCTGTCTCATAAAGTGGGTAGTTATGAAGATTTAATAATAATAATAATATATGTAAAAGACCTGTATCCTTACCTACAATAGAGCTGACATTCAACAACTAGGGGAAGAGAAGTGAGTAGCTCTCTTATCTGGAAATTATGCTTCTCTCCCCTGAACTCCCAGATATTTTATCTTTATCTCTCTTGGGCATTCATCACTGTGTACAAGGTGTAAAGATGTGTTTCATATAAATGTCTTATCCCTTCTAATCAGCAGCTGTACATTTCTAGAGGGCAGGAAACATCTCACATTAACTTGTATCTCTTTCTGCCCACATAGCAGTCCATAAATATTTTAAATGATTGCTTTTGTTCCTCTCAGCCATTACAAGCATTTGCATAAATGTATGATATGTTAAGGAAGATTCAGGATTCTAAGTATGTTTTAGTGAAAGACTGAGGAAATTGGCTATGCTCTTTGGAATAAATATGAGAGCGCCAAAAATCTAGAAAATGATAGTTTGTAGTGTTGTGGTAACATTCCTGAGTCATAATAGAGATTTTACAAGATAATTAATAAAATACATCTGTTGAATGTTTTGTAGTTACGTTTTTTTATACTCATAAAACTAGCTATAAAATAAGAATAATATTTTCGTCCTGCTGGTGTTTTGATTAATTAGGTAGTGTTTATGCAATGTTTATAGTATCCGATGTCAAGTGAACATAAGAGGACTGTTAACGTTCAGTGTTTGCCTGATGTTTAATTTCAAGCTTCTAACAAGGTTAATATCCAAAAATGTCATTAAGAAGTGTTACCTCTGTTGGTACTTTAGTAGGAATTAATAGAGTTTTAGGTTAACAGGAATCGAGTTTGAATTTTAACACTTGCGACTTCTTCTATCTGACATGGGCAGCTGCAAATGGATAAGCTGCCTTCTCGCCGTGCCATTTCTGAAGTCATGGCTTGGATTTCTCTCATGGAAAATGTTATTCAAATGGATGAAGAGAGTATTAAAAACTCCATCGGTTACAAGGCAATTCATGAATACCTTCAGAAATATAAGGTAATTAAACATTTTTGTTTGTTTGTTTTTAGCTTTACATACTTTAGGACTGTTTTATTTGAAGAAACTCAAAAACTCAAGTTGTGGAAATCAGGTCTGAAAGTATATGTTTCATATATAGTGACCGGGTAGGTCTATTATAGTAAGAAAACTGCTTCCCTAGTTATAGGCGTAGGTAAGTTGTCCAGTATTAGGAATAATTTTGAATAAGATTTTGTGTCATTTTAAGAAATCATAAAAATAAATACTATAATTTGTAAATATTTTATAGTGAGATTATACAATTTGCCCAGTTCTACTTTCCTACCTAAAAAAAATGTATATTCAATATATCTATAAATTCAAATCTTTACAAACTCAAATTCAATATATTTATACATTCAAAATGTATGAATTCAATTTATATTCAGTATATTCATATATTATATATATTCAACTTCTGAAGATAATGGGTTATATTAATACATACCGATTGTGCCATTTGGACTCAATCACACAAGTGATAATATTAATCTTAAGGTTACTTAAGGCTTTCCAACTCCTGGTAAAATATAAGTCATTTATACATATAAGCTTGTTTTCTTATTTTCGCCTTTCCCTTTTTAGGGTTTTAAGATCGACATTAACTGTAAACAGCTGACTGTCGATTTTGTGAACCAGTCTGTGCTACAAATCAGTAGTCAGGACGTGGAAAGTAAACGCAGCGATAAGACTGATTTTGCTGAGCAACTTGGAGCAATGAATAAAAGCTGGCAAATCCTGCAGGGTCTCGTCACTGAGAAGGTGAGCCAAGTGCTTTCTGCTGTCCATGTTTCATGAAAACGCCAAGAACAGGTACACTCTGTAAAGAAAACTCATCCCACGAATAGTATGGCTACACTGGGCACACAACTGCTTCCGAAGAGACCGGCCTCTGAAGGTTCTAACAGTTCTTCAGCCCTGTTCATTATTTTGTCTATGTACCCACTACTCTTTGAATATTTCATATTGTTTTCGTTTATTAAAGATGCCTCTTAATATCTTTTTCCTTTGCCTCAGGTTGACTTAAGTTCTTTACTTGTTTACCAGTAATGGTCATTGATTTATACTTTTTAACATTCATTTTTAATCATATATACAATGGACTGTCTCTTAAGAATTCTTAATCTGGAGGAAATAGTGACCTGCCAGTAATTTGATTCTATAATAAAATTGCAAATTTCATTTCATTATGTTTGTTCAGATCCAGCTGTTGGAAGGCTTATTGGAATCTTGGTCAGAATATGAAAATAACGTACAATGTCTGAAAACTTGGTTTGAAACCCAGGAAAAGAGACTAAAGCAACAAGAGCGAATTGGAGATCAGGCTTCAGTTCAGAACGCGCTGAAAGACTGTCAGGTAACTGGTCCAGGGGGCTGACAGGTGCCGCTACACAATTTCATTGTGTACACTGAAGAAATTTGTGGGTCCTGAGAATTGAGGATTCAGTATGGAAAAATGCTGCATTTGGTAACAAATTTCTCTGATTATGTGATTTATAGAGTTTTTCTAACTGTGAGGTTTTTTTGTTTGTTTGTTTGTTTTTTGGTTTTTTTTGTGTGTGTGTGGTACGTGGGCGTCGCACTGTTGTGGCCTCTCCCGTTGCGGAGCACAGGCTCCAGACGCGCAGGCTCAGCGGCCATGGCTCATAGGCCCAGCCGCTCCATGGCATGTGGGATCTTCCCAGACCGGGGCATGAACCCGTGTCCCCTGCATCAGCAGGCAGACTCTCAACCATTGCGCCACCAGGGAAGCCCTCACCTGTTTTTATAAGTTTGAATTTATGAGTTTTCAGATACACTTGTACGTAGAGAATCCTTCTATACTGATCATCAGATTTAATAATGATCAAGATTTTGACATACTTGCCTGCATTATTTCTTTTCTTTGTAAAGATTTTACAGTGAATCCCAGACATCATGTCATTTTCTTTTTTAATTGGCTGTAAATGCATGAGTTTATTTCTGGAAGCTAAGTTCCATTCCATTGATCTATATGTCTATCATCATGCCAGTACCATACTGTGTTTGTTGTTGTTGTTGTTTTTAAATAGATCTTTACTGGAGTATAATTCCTTCACGATACTGTGTTAGTGTCTGTTGTACAACAAAGTGAATCAGCCATATGCATATATATGTCCCCATATCCCCTCCCTCTTCAGCCTCCCTCCCACCCTGCCTATCCCACCCCTCTAGGTGGACACAAAGCACCGAGCTGATCTCCCTGCGCTATGCTGCTGCTTCCCACTAGCTAACTATTTTACATTCGGTAGTGTATATATGTCGATGCTACTCTCACTTCGCCCCAGCTTGCCCCTCCCACCCCGTGTCCTCAAGTCCATTCTCTATGTCTCCTTCTTTATTCCTGCTGTGCAACTAGGTTCATCAGTACCATTTTTCTTTTTTTAGATTCCATATATATGCGTTAGCATATGGTATTTGTTTTTCTCTTTCTGACTTACTTCTAGGTCCATCCACCTCACTACAGATAACTCAGTTTATGGCTGAGTAATATTCCATTGTATATATGTGCCACATCTTCTTTATCCATTCATCTGTTGATGGACATTTAGGTTGGTTCCATGTCTTGGCTATTGCCAATAGTGCTGCAGTGAACATTGCAGTACATGACTCTTTGAATTATGGTTTTCTCAGGGTATATGCCCAGTAGTGGGATTGCTGGGTCGTATGGTAGTTCTATTTTTAGTTTTTTAAGGAAACTCTGTACTGTTTTCCATAGTGGCTGTATCAATTTACATTCCCACCAACAGTGCAGGAGGTTTCCCTTTCCACCACACCCTTTCCAGCATTTATTGTTTCTAGATTATTTGATGATGGCCATTCTGATTGGTGTGAGGTGATACCTCATTGTAGTTTGGATTTGCTTTTCTCTAATGATTAGTGATGTTGAGCATATTCTCATGTGCCTCTTGGCCATCTGTATGTCTTCTTTGGGGAAAAGTCTATTTAGGTCTTCTACCCATTTTTTAACTGGATTTTTTGTTTTATATGATAGCTCCATGAGCTATTTGTGTATTTTGGAGGTTAATCCTTTGTCTGTTGTTTCATTTGCAAATATTTTCTCCCATTCTGAGGGTTGTCTTTTTGTCTTGTTTGTGGTTTTCTTTGCTGTGCAAAAGCTTTTAAGTTTAATTATGTCCCATTTGTTTATTTTTGTTTTTATTTCCATTTCTCTAGGAGATGGGTCAAAAAAGACCTTGCTGTGGTTTATGTCAAAGAGTGTTTTTCCTATGTTTTCCTCTCAGAGTTTTGTAATGTCTGGCCTTACGTTTAAGTCTTTAATCCTTTTGGAGTTTATTTTTGTGTGTGGTGTTAGGTAGTGTCCTATTTTCATTCTTTTACATGTAGCTGTCCAGTTTTCGGAGAACCACTTATTGAAGAGGCTGTCTTTTCTCCATTGTATGTTCTTGCCTCCTTTGTCATAAATTAGGTGCCCATATGTGCGTGGGTTTATCTCTGGGCATTCTATCCTGTACCATTGACCTATATTTCTGTTTTTGTGCCAGTACCATACTGTCTTGATTGCTGTAGTTTTGTGGTATAGTTTGAAGTTGGGGAGCCTGATTCCTCCAACTCTGTTTTTCTTTCTCAAGATTGCTTTGACTATTTGGGGTCTTTTGTGTTTCCATACGAGTTGTAAAATTTTTTGTTCTAATTCTGTGAAGAATGCCATATGTAGTTTGATAGGGATTGCACTGAATCTGTAGATTGCTTTTGTTAGTATAGTCATTTTCACAATATTGATTCTTCCAATCGAAGAACATGGTATATTTCTCCATCTGTTTATGTCATCTCTGATTTCTTTCATTAGTGTTTTATAGTTTTCTGAGTACAAGTCTTTTGCCTCCTTAGGCAGGATTGTTCCTAGGTGTTATATTCTTTTTGTTGCAATAGTAAATGAGAGTGTTTCCTTAATTTCTCTTTCTGATTTTCCGTTGTTGGTGTATATGAATGCCAGAGATTTCTGTGCATTAATTTTGTATCCTGCAACTTTACCAAATTCATTGATTAGTTCTAGTAGTTTTCTGGTGGCATCTTTAGGATCTTCTATGTATAGTATCATGTCATCTGCAAAGAGTGACAGTTTTACTTCTTTTTTTTCCAATTTGTATTCCATTTATTTCTTTTTCTTCTCTGATTGCCATGGCTAGGACTTCCAAAACTATGTTGAATAGGAGTGGCGAGAGTGGACATCCTTGTCTTGTTTCTAATCTTAGTGGAAATGCCTTCAGTTTTTCACCATTGAGAATGATGCTTGCTGTGGGTTTGTCATATATGACCTTTATTATGTTGAGGTAGGTTCTCTCTATGCCCATTTTCTGGAGAGTCTTTATCATAAATAGGTATTGAATTTTGTCAAATGCTTTTTCTGCATCTATTGAGATGATCATATGGTTTTTATTCCTTAATTTGTTAATGTGGTGTATCACATTGATTGATTTGCATATATTGAAGGATCCTTGAATCCCTGGGATAAATCCCACTTGATCATGGTGTATGATCCTTTTAATGTGCTGTTGGATTCTGTTTGCTAGTATTTTGTTCAGGATTTTTGCATCTATGTTCATCAGTGATATTGGTCTATAATTTTCTTTTTTTGTGATATATTTTTCTGGTTTTGGTATCAGGGTGATGGTGGCCTCGTAGAATGAATTTGGGAGTGTTTCTCCCTCTGCAATTTTTTGGAAGAGTTTGAAAAGGATCGGTGTTAGCTCTTCTCTGAATGTTTGATAGAATTTGCCTGTGAAGCCATCTGGTCCTGGACTTTTGTTTGTTTGAAGATTTTTAATTGTGCTCTCAATTTCATTGCTTGTGATAGGTCTGTTTATATTTTCTAATTCTTCCTTGTTCAGTCTTGGAAAATTGTACCTTTCCAAGAATTTGTCCGTTTCTTCATGGTTGTGCATTTTATTGGCATATAGTTGTTTGTGGTAGTCTCTAATAATCCTTTGTATTTCTGCAGTGTCGGTTGTGATTTCTCCTTTTTCATTTCTAATTTTGTTGATTTTCATCCTCTCCCTTTTTTTCTTGATGAGTCTGGCTAAGGGTTTATCAATTTTGTTTATCTTCTCAAAGAACCAGCTTTTAGTTTTATTGACCTTTGCTACTGTTTTCCTCATTTCAATTTCATTTATTTCTGCTCTGATCTTTATGATTTCTTTCCTTCTCTTGACTTTGGGTTTTCTTTGTTCTTCTTTCTCTAGTTGTTTTAAATGTAGGGTTAGATTGTTTATTTGAGATTTTTCTTGTTTCTTGAGGTGAGATTGAATTCCTATAAACTTCCCCCTTAGAACTGCTTTTCTGCATCCTATAGGTTTTGGGTCGTCATGTTTTCATTGTCATTTGTCTCTAGGTATTTTTTGATTTCATCTTTGATTTCTTCAGTGATCTCTCAGTTATTTAATAGCACACTGTTTAGCCTCCATGTATTTGTGTTTTTTACAGTTTTTTCCTATAATTGATTTCCAGTCTCATAGCATTGTGGTCAGAAAAGATGCTTGGTACAATTTCAGTTTTCTTAAATTTTCTGAGGCTTGATTTGTGACCCAAGATGTGATCTGTCCTGGAGAATGTTCCATGTGCACTTGAGAAGAAAGTGTATTCTGCCACTTTTGGGTGGATTGTTCTATAAATATCAATTAAATCTATCTGGTCTATTGTATCATTTAAAGCTTGTGTTTCCTTATTTATTTTCTGTTTGGATGATCTGTCCATTGGTGTAAGTGGGGTGTTAAAGTCGCCTAATCTTATTGTGTTACTGTCGATTTCTCATTTCATGGTTGTTAGCATTTGCCTTATGTATTGAGGTGCTCCTATGTTGGGTACATAAACGTTTATAATTGTTATATCTTCTTGGATTGATCCTTTGATCATTATGTAGTGTCCCTCCTTATCTCTTGTAACAGTTTTTATTTTAAAGTCTAGTTTATCTGATATGAGTATTGCTACTCCAGCTTGCTTTTGATTTCCATTTGCATGGAATATCTTTTTTCCATCCTTTCACTTTTGGTCTGTATGTGTCCCTACGTCTGACGTGGGTATCTTGTAGACAGCATATATATGGGTCTTGTTTTTGTATCCTTTCAGATCTTGTTTTTATGTCTTTTGGTTGGGGCATTTAATCCATTTACATTCAAGGTTATTATTATTATTATTTTTTTTTTATTGCGGTACGCGGGCCTCTCACTGTTGTGGCCTCTCCCGTTGTGGAGCACAGGCTCCGGACGCACAGGCTCAGCGGCCATGGCTCACGGGCCCAGCCACTCCGCAGCATGTGGGATCTTCCCGGACCAGGGCACGAACCCATGTCTCCTGCATCGGCAGGCGGACTCTCAACCACTGTGCCACCAGGGAAGCCCCACGGTTATTATTGATATGTATGTTCCTATTAGCATTTTCTTAATTGTTTTGGGTTTGTTTTTGTGAGTCTTTTTCTTCTTTTGTGTTTCCCACCTAGAGAAGTTCCTTTAGCATTTGTTGTAAAGCTGGTTTGGTGGTGCTGAATTCTCTTAGCTTTTGCTTGTCTGAAAAGCTTTTGATTTCTCCATCAAATCTGAATGAAATCCTTGCTGGATAGAGTAATCTTGGTTGTAGATTTCCCTCTTTCATCACTTTATGTATTCTGCCACTCCCTTCTGGCCTGCAGAGTTTTTGCTGAAAAATCAGCTGATAACCTTATGAGGATTCCTTTGCATGTTATTGTTTTGTGTTTTCCCTTGCTGCTTTTAATATTTTTTCTTTGAATTTAATTTTTGTTAGTTTGATTAATATGTGTCTTGGTGTGTTTTTCCTAGGGTTATTCTGTGTGAGACTGTCTGTGCTTCCTGGACTTGGGTGACTATTTCCTTTTCCATGTTACGGAAGTTTTCATCTATAATCTCTTCAGATGTTTTCTCAGACCCTTTCTTTTTCTCTTCTTCTGGGACCCCTATAATTCGAATGTTGGTGCATTTAGTGTTGTCCCAGAGGGTCTCTGAAATTGTCTTCGATTCTTTTCATTTTTTTTCTTTTTTCTGCTCCTTGGCAGTTATTTCCACCATTTTGTCTTCCAGCTCACTTATTTGTTCTTCTGCCTCAGTTATTCTGTTATTGATAACCTTCTAGTGTATTTTTCATTTCAGTTATTGGGTTGTTCATCTCTGTTTGTTCTTTAGTTCTTCTAGATATTTGTTAAACATTTATTTTCTCAACTGTGCACCTCCATTCTATTTCTGAGATTCTGGATCATCTTTACTATCATTACTCTGATTTCTTTTTCAGGTAGATTGCCTATTTCCTCTTCATTTATTTGCTCTTCATTTATTTATAGGTTTTTACCTTGCTCCTTCATCTGTGACATATTTTTTTGCTGTCTCATTTCTTAATTTTTTTTATGAGTGGGATTGTGTTCCTGTCTTTAGTGGTTGTTTGCCCTGAGGCTTCCAACACTGGAGTTTGTAGGCTGTTGGGTAGAGCAGGGTTTTGGTGCTGAGATGAGGACCTCCATGAGACCTCACTCCAATGAATATTCCCTGGGGTCTGAGGTTCTCTGTTAGTCCAGTGCTTTGGACTCAGAGCTCCCACCACGGGAGCTTCGCCCAACCGCCGGCTCGTGAACCAAGATCCCCCAATCTGCATGGCGTGGCAGAAAAAGAAAGAAAAAAGAAAAGAAAAGAAAGTAAAATAAGGGGGGTGGAAGGCCTTGGCTGTGGAGGGCAGGGCCTAAACAAGGGCAAGGTTTGGGTGGTGGGCGAGGCCAATGCTCAGGACCCACAGGGCCGGAAAAGGCCCTGGGTGCTGTAGGGGGTGGGGCTTAGGTTCAAGGAACAGAAGGGGCCCAGGCGTGCCCCCCCACCCCTGGTCTCAGAGGGTGGGGGGACCTCACCTGTGAGCTCAGTGGGGCTCCCGGGCCTGAGTGGGCAGGGCAAACGCCCTCCACTCCTCTCCTGCTCCTCCTGGAGGGCCCCTCCCACCTGCCTCTCCTCAGCCTCCTTCCTGTGCCCCCAGGACCAATGTGGCCGGGGGGAGGAGGGGGCCCTGTAGGGCAGGGGACCAGCCAGGGAGCTCAGCAGGCTCTCCGGGCCCGAGTGGGCGGGGCAATCAACCTCTCCACTCCTCTCCCACTCCTCCCGGATGGCTCCTCCCACCTGCCTGTCCTTATCTCCCTGGCCCCAGGGGTGCCCATCCTGTCTGGCCTCCACTTCTCCTCCCCGCTCAGTCCCCCACGTCCTACCAGTTCACTTGGGGGTTCCTCCCGTCTCCTTGGGCATCAGGGTCCGCCACCAGTGGCCGGCAGGCATCCTAATTATGGGGAGATGCTAACTCGTCATCTTCCCACACTGCCCTCTTGACTCTGCCTCCCCAGACATCGTGTCATTTTATTCCTGCATGCTACAGTATGCCTCTCTAAAAGAAATGGACCCTTTTCTTATATTACCATAATATCATTATCACCACAAAAAAATTCACAGTAACCCCTGAATACTATTTAATGCCCAACTCATAACACTATTTCCTCAATTGTCTTTAAAATATCTTTTTTTAAGTTAATTTATTTAAACAAAGATATCAGAGTGTCAACATCCTCCATTTCTTCTCAGATCTTTTAAGACTCTTTAAGGTTTTTTTTTGACACTGTTAACTTGTTGCAAAAACCGTAGACTGGACTCAGGTTCAGGATTGATTAGCCTGTGTAGTCCCTTGAGATGCTCTCCTCTCCCCTGTATTTCCGGTAAATGGAAGTCAGCACTAGAGGCTTGATTGGGTTCCGGTTCAACTCCAATGAGCCAGTGCTTCCCAGCGGACAGTGTTACCTCCTACTGTGTCCCATTGGGAAGACCTGCTTGTTCTCCTGTTGGTGATAAGGATCTTGGTGTGGAGCGGGCAGACTCTAAATGTTTTCCAGTGACTTAGGACCACTTAATATTTCCTCAGGGATTCTTGTTTATACAAAAGAAATGTAAGCTGTTACAGCGAATGCTCTAATTTTTTTTAAAATAATTCAATAATTTGTAGTGTGTTACAGATTAGCTGTGATAGTTTTTATATTTCAGCTTTTAAAAAGAATGGCCTTTGGTAATGATCTTCCTTCCAACCAGCAGTTTTTCTTTGGGGGCATATGTAAAGAGATGTATATTTCAGCTCTCAGTCAAAGCTTTTTGGTTCAAAAAGGAAGAGCACATGCTCTTGTCCTGGGCTGACAAGCTCATGGATTGCAATGTCGAGGGTGCATGAAAATGGTAAAGAAAACTATCATACGGGGAACTACCTTGAAATTAAAGAAAAAAACTTCACATCAGAAGATTGGTGTGTAAAAGATGGAAGACCAAAAACATGCATCAGCTAGTCTTATTGCCTTTCCGATCTTCCAGGAGCCAGTATGGTTTCAAGTAGTAGGCTATCAATTCTAAAATGTACAAGTAAACCAGAATTTCAAAATTTTACTTCGAAGGATGACTTCCTAAGTTACAATGTTTTCATTAAAATTAAAACATAATTTCAGCATTCACATTAGCAAGGTCAGTGCTTCCTTGTTATAATAATAAACTTGACTATTAAAAGACTGAAATATAGGTTAATTTAACTTTTCTTTTCCTTTATTTTTCTTCTGCCTTCTTTCCTTTTATTTTTCTCTTTCTTACTATTTTTTCTTCTCTTTAATGTATACTTTTTTCTGCCACTTTCCATTTTCTTTTTATGTACATGTCTTCTATTTAACACAGAGAGAGAGATTGGTAGCTGGAAAATGTAGCAGAAACTTGACCAAGTTTCACTCCTTTTCAGACCCAAACTTTTAACCCCCCAGAGGGTCACACCAGGCAGTGTCAGGAGAAACAGCTTCAAGTATGGTTGAAAGAACTTAACTCCAATGCCAATTTGTGATTTCAAATGAAAAGTCATTTTTTTGGAAACAAAGAACAGAATGAAAGTAGACCACATAGTTATTTTGGGGCATCACATATAAATCACAGTAGCCTAACTGGCAGGTTCCATTTGGCAGTACCACAAACCTTGATAAAAATTTATTGTCATTTTTGAGAAATGGTTCTTCTGGACCAGAGTGTAGAATTCAAGCCAGCATGCTTACATTGGTGACTGGATTCAAGCTTTATTTTGTTTAAAAAAATCTTGGATATTTTCCACTCTTTCAGAAGTGATTTATGAATTTGAACCAACATAAAAACTGATATTTGTGAATTAACCCAAGTTAAGAATGATTTATTATTGCAAAAAAAAATGTTAGGTTTGGCTTTTCCCTTCATTGATCAGAAACAGAATCATCTTTTAATTATTATTGGAGGGAAAGGAAAACACCTTTGTTTTGCACAAAATATATATTTCATTCCTGTTTTCCTCCTGGGTTTTGCTTTTATGCCAACATAAATGCACAGGACACTTAGGAGATGTGTTTCTAAGCAGTGGGTCATTCATTTAATATTGCTCACTTAAAAAGTTAACATCTGTGGATAAATGAGAATAAATTCAATTCCAGTGGTTGAATTTTAGGATCATATTAAAGACAATGTTGGAAGGATTATTTATGGTTATGTAATCTTTTAGAGAAGCAGAGAGAAAAATCCTTAAATAGTAAAGTTCATTATGTTTTCTTTACTGTATAAAGGACCTGTAACACTGGTAACCACTATATTTATTCTCAGGTTAATTATCAGAGCTGTCAAAATACTGACAAAATTATAAAGTGAAAATGAAAGAACAGTTACTCAAAACAAAAATGATCTCTTTAGGCTACTAATTACATGAACTTCTAATTAATACATCAAGACAAAAATAGCTTCATAATAGTTAAGGAGAGAAAAATAAATAAATTTGCAGTGAAGCAGGGCAGATTACCAAATGGCTGAATAAAATAAACTCTTACATTTGCCTAGTTTTTAACAGCTTAAAAGGGATTTCATAGATTTATTTATCTAATGTTATCCCCTTGAGATAAGCAAATGTATTATTATTCCTAATTTATACGTAAGGTAGGGAGTGATTAAAAGATTGCACCACACAAAGCAAAAATTAAAAGAGGTACATTTGTAACTAAAACAGCCGAGACCAGGACCTCTCACTAGTATCCTATCCACAGCACTGCCCAAGCCCAAGGGACTTATCCATATGTGGATCATGACAGGGAGCTGGAAATCTTTTTCACAGAATTGAGACATTATCCAAACTTAAAATATTTTGCAATTTTCACTCTAACCTCCAAGGCCTACAATCTGCATATCTAGTTCTGGGGGTGTACTTCTGAATATGAGCATGTAACCAGGATCAGTATACAGCTTCCCACATCACCCCGACATGGATTTATTTACCTCTTCTCCGCAATTCCCATCTACCTCCAGCACTGGGCTGGGAGTCAGTGGGCTCCGAAGTCTTGGATTCTGATTCTACTTCTGACCCTTTTGTGACTGGAGACAGGTTGCGTGACATAATCTCCCACTGTTCACCCATAAAATGTTGATAGCAGTCTCAGCCTGGCTCACTGAGCTTTCCAAAGTTTCAGGTGGCTTTAAAATATAGGTGAGGATTATGGTTAAGTGTGATCTCCAGATTGTTGCCTCATTTTCTTTTTTGAACATTTCATCCTGACCATTATAAATGCAAATTCTAAAGAAAATGAGCATTCGATTCATGAAAAGAAACTTGTACAACTTTTCATACTCCCTTAGAATCAGAGTATTTTAGGGAGAAAGACAGGTTAATAGAGACTCTGATTTTTCATCTGAAGAAACTGAGACCCTGTGGAAGTTTCTCACTTGCGCAAAGTGGCACACCTTGATAGTCACAGACATGTAACTAAATCTCAGATACTGGAGTCCGGAATACCATTCTATTGCATTTCATCCCATGAGCTAGGACTGTGTAACTTTTCCAACAGCAAGATAAATGAATGTAAGAATATAAATCATGTTACCACTTCCAACATATATTTCTTTCCTTGTAGCTTCTTGAAAAAAATTATCTAGTGCCATTTAAATTTCGCGTGTTTTTTTGTTATGCTAATTTCTCGTGGAATGAAAAGAAAATTTTAAAAATTTAAATGTAAGAAGTATCACTCTGGAGATCCTCTCCTGAGAATGATAAGCTTTTCAGCTTAATAAAAGATTTTTCGACTGTGAGACTATAATGGCTCAATTTCAGTGTACCCCAGAGTTCCATAATAGAATAATTTAAAATGACTGTTTCTTCATCTTTCAGGATCTGGAAGATTTGATTAAAGCAAAAGAAAAAGAGGTAGAGAAAATTGAGCAGAATGGACTTGCTTTGATTCAGAACAAGAAAGAAGAAGCCTCCGGCATTGTCGCGAGCACGCTTCAGAATCTCAACCACACCTGGGCAAATTTGGACCACAGGGTAACGTTTCTTGTGGAGAGCTGCCTCCAAGCCTGTGCTTGCCATCTCATGTCCAAATGTGACATGGGTTTTGGTTTTCCTAAAATAAGTAAATAATCACGGAATCTACACAGCATCTGTTGGTGGTGTAAAGTCCACTTTATTCACCTTCTTTTAAAGAGCCTAGCTTCGGATGTTTCCTGTAATTAACATTACTATGAACATGGCTTTTTTAATAATCTTATCCATTCGCATGTCCATAGATACCATCTAGGCACAGATGGTTCTCAGATGTGTATCCTCAGACTGGATTTCTCACCTAAACTATAGGCAGAGACAGACACAGAGGGAAGTCCTCTGTAGACATCTCTGCTTGCATGACCATTGGACATCTCAAACTTCCTGCCCAAACCAACTCCCATTCTTTTTCTTTTTTAAAATTTTATTTATTTATTTATTTATTTTTGCTGTGTTGGGTCTTCATTTCTGTGCACAGCTTTCTCTAGTTGCTACAAGCGGAGGCCACTCTTCATCGCGGTGCGCGGGCCTCTCACTGTCGCAGCCTCTCTTGTTGCGGAGCACAGGCTCCAGACGCGCAGGCTCAGTAGTTGTGACTCATGGGCCCAGTTGCTCCGCGGCATGTGGGATCTTCCCAGACCAGGGCTCGAACCCGTGTCCCCTGCATTGGCAGGCAGATTCTCAACCACTGCGCTACCAGGGAAGCCCCCAACTCCCATTCTTCCCCTACAAACCTACACTTTCTGCCACCTCAGTTCATGACAACTCTACCCATCCAGCTGCATGGGCTGAAACCTATGGAGTCATTCTTCACTCCTCTTTTTCCCTCAGACCCACACAGAGTCCATCAACACTCTTGTCAGCCCTGTTTTCAGGATAGATCTAGAACCCAGCCTCTGCCCCCGTCTGTGCAGCTGGCACCTGGGTCTAAGTCACCGTCACTGCTCGCTTTGATTATTTTCATGGCCTCCTAAATAGTCTCCGTGCCAGAGAAGTCCTGTTAAAATGGAAGTCAGATCACACCAGTCCTCTGCTCACAACCCTGCAATATCTTCCTGTCTCATTCAGAATGAGGCCAGGGCTTCCCTGGTGGCGCAGTGGTTGAGAGTCTGCCTGCCGATGCAGGGGACATGGGTTCGTGCCCTGGTCCGGGAAGATCCCACATGCCGCGGAGCGGCTGGGCCCGTGAGCCATGGCCGCTGAGCCTGCGCGTCCGGAGCCTGTGCTCTGCAACAGGAGAGGCCACAAAAGTGAGAGGCCCGCGTACCGCAAAAACAAACAAACAAAAAACAACAGAATGAGGCCAAAACCATGCGCCTCCCGCTGCTAGCCCACAGGTTTCTTGTGCTTCTGCTGTCCCCCTAGTCTGGAACCCAGTGGTGTGCTCCACACTCGGGGACTTTGTCCCGGCTCTTCCCTGTGCCCAGAGCCCCCTCTCCCTGATATCCACATGGCCACTCCCTCTCCTCAAAGCCCTTGTTTAAACTCGCCGTCTCAGGGAGGGCTTTCCTGACCACCTTGTATCAAATGACAGCCTTTGCATCCTCCCCTACATGCCCCGACTCTCTTCTCCGCTTTGCTTTTATCTGTGCTATTCATCAACTTCTAACATATGATGTGGTCTGCTCGTTTATTCAACTTCTCTCACTAAAACGTAAGCTCTGTGCAGACGTTTGACATTATGTGCTGAATAGAGAGTTGAATCCCCCAGTAAGAAGAATACATGTAACAACGACCCCTGCTCTGCACACACCTGTGCCAGTGGTTCCTGCCCGCACTTCCCAGAGGTGAGGGCTGAGGCACCAACAGGTTAAGTGACAGGGACCAAGGTGTCCAGCAAACCGCTCTCACAGTCCATGTGATGGTCTCCGAGGGCAGCTTTCTAATTACCTTATCTTTAACCCGATTTTAAATCTAGTTCATTTTATTTTATGCACTTTTATAAATCATCACAATTCTTTGGAAACAATTTACCATATAAATAAATTGAGTGGTTCTTTCACAGAAACATCTTCTCATGAAAAACAAACAAAAATACTACAAGGAAGAAATAGACGATTTAGAAATTCTCATTGATCTCTTGGCTTTATGTTCATGTTTGTTCCTGACTTTCCTAGGACAGGCCCTGGCACCTGCCTGTACGTGGGAGTGTTGCCTCGTTTCTGCGGCAGCATTTTCTTAGGCCTTTGGCCCATGTGATAGTACCTGGATTGGTTTCAGCATTTTTGGTTATGCTAAGAAAAAGAGCAGAGAATTCAGGTGCAAGTTAATTTATATGATCTCTTTTCTTAATCATGGCCATACTTACTCCATATTCAAAAGATTAGGAGTGAAATCCAGGGAGTCCAAAGCAGATATCTTTCTAAATGATACAGATCAAACTAAAACCTTTTCTGTTGCAGATAAGTACAGGAAAGAATGTTCTTGGATGTTTTATCTTAAGATATTCATTTGAGGGTGTGTTTGTGTGTATGTGTGTGTGTGTGTGTGTGTGAGAGAGAGAGAGAGAGAGAGAGAGAGAGAGAGTGCGGGCTTGCACATACCTGGGATGGATCAATAGGTAAATAGTTAGATAAATAGATAGGTAGGTAAGTAGATGGACAGATGATAAATAGGTTTCATTTCTTGGGACCAGTCTGCCTAGATTTACATCTAGATCTTTCACACTCTAACAGTATGATCTCAAGGTGATTTTTATAACTTCTTTGTCCCTCAGTTTCCTTAATATAAGATGAGCATAACGATCCCATCTACCTCATAAGGTTGTTATGAGGATAAAGTGGGTTAATGCATTTAAAACACTCATTTAATATGTTTCCTAAACTGTGGTATTAAATATACTGACCTTTTATCACTTTTATATTATAATACATATAAATAATATATACTATAGGTAAAGGTTTTATATATCTATAACCTTTTTAAGCATTTCAATTTAGACTGCCTGATCAAAAGTATGAAAGGCTTAAATTTCAACATTGCTACATTTTACTTTTCAAATCTTTTTTTTGGTGGTTGTTGTTGTTTTTGTTTGTTTTTTTGCGGTACGCGGGCCTCTCACCGCTGCGGCCTCTCCCGCCACGGAGCCCAGGCTCCGGACGCGCAGGCCCAGCGGCCATGGCCCACGGGCCCAGCCGCTCCGCGGCACGCGGGACCCTCCCGGACCGGGGCACAAACCCGTGCTCCCCGCATCGGCAGGCGGACCCCCAACCACTGCGCCACCAGGGAAGCCCTCAAATCTTTTTTTTAATTTGAGTTTATTTATAATGCCTGAAATCCCAATGAAATTCTTAAATGTTAGTATTTTTCCCATCAATGCAATATATATTTTATCACTTAAACTATTATGCAATTATAAGAAGCCTCTGTCTCTTTCAAAAGGTTGGGCAGTTAAAGATCCTGCTGAAGTCTGTGCTTGACCAGTGGAGCCGCCACAAAGTGGCCTTTGATGAGATAAACAGTTACCTCATGGAGGCCAGATACTCTCTCTCCCGATTCCGTCTGCTGACTGGATCTTTAGAAGCTGTGCAGGTTCAGGTGGACAATCTTCAGGTAAGGGATGAATTGAACCCATCCTTAACATCCTTTTTAATTTGAGAAAAATTTTTAAAAAATGAGCAAATGCAAACATCATCCTGGAATAATTGGTGTATATTGTTTACATTTAATTATTTTAAAAATATTTAAAATTAATTTTACCTGCTTTATTTGTTACATAACCAAACTTGCCTGTGGATACCAAATTCTGGAATAACTGGTATATAACTAAATGACTTTTTAAATTATATAAATATCCCCATGAATGTATTTTATGAAATGATTTTATACGCAAATCAATCTCCTGGATCCATTATTGCTGCCTTTTATATCTTCCCTTTCTCTTTTTTATCCTGCTTTTCTAAACACATTCTACAGGATGAAAAAGAAAACAAAGAGAAAAATAGCAAACGTCGTAAAATTTTAAACCATTAAGTTGTTTTCTTTGCGTTCAGCAGAATGTCAATGGTGTGTATGCGTAATCCTCCTTTTCTAGCACTTAACTGCTTGGTTTCCTGTGTGTCCATCATCAGTGTATTCATCCAGGAGGACATTGCTGCTGTTTGACTTAAACAGCACACTGTCCTGTCTTATGTCACTGCTCTCAGTCAGCTACGGCCCTCACTCGCCTGCACCCCTGGGCGCTCTCACCTGCCATTGCCCTTTCTCCCTGGCTAAGTAACGCAGCCTATGGGATGGGCAAGTCAGGCCCTGAGGGATGGGATGACAGCCTCGCGTGTCCCTCCTTACATCGGTCCACGTCCCTGGCTTGGCAATCAAAGTTTATATGTTGCTGACATGATATGCGTACTTTCTGAAGGGAGTGCCCTTTTTTAGGGTGAGGCAGGAGGGAGGAAGGATGAAATAAGCATACACAGTTTCCTTCTTTTGAGTGTGTGCATGTGCGTGTGTGTGTGTCTGCACCGCACGGCATGTGGGATCTTAGTTCCCCACCAGGGATCGAACCTGTGCCCCCTCCATTGGAAGTGACGAGTCTTAACCACTGGACCACCAGGGAAGTCAAAGTACATACAAAATATGTACTTGGTAACCTTGTACATACAAAGTACAAGGTTAAATGTCTTTAAACCTTAAACTAGTTGTTGCAGATACTAAGAATCATTAAAGCTTATTTTGAGAAGAGTAAGTTTAAAAAGACATTTTATAACTTTGAGGAGGTTAGAAGTACTTTTTAATTGAGCTTACTCTGTGTTTCTCATCTTCTGTCTTAAGATATGAAAGGACTCAGGGTCTATTCCTTATATATTTTGATTTGATGGCAACCATATATCAGTGGTAAGTGGAGACTGGATTTTTGCAGCCTGCTTCACCTATGGAGTTTTACTAAGAACTGAGTCTGTCACTTCAGCAACATTTCCAGGGAAATATCTTTCTTCCACTGGTTCTTGGTAGACAACTCCACCAAGCCTATAGCCTGCCTAATAAATATTCTTTGCAAGGAAGAACATCAGAGATAGAACTTAGAGCTGGTACTCAGAAAAGCTATGCCTTCTTAAAGTCTCACTATCAGGAATCTCTGGTAGAGCAACTTTGGGTAAGTAATAAAGCAGAGATCTGGACTTTGACCTTGAGCAGCAAAGAGAACCGCAGTGTAATGGATTGCACACCCAGCAGCCCCACACCTTCCTCCTCGACAGTGGACAGGGGCTCCCCGTGTGAGCTTTCCCAGCAGAATTCCAGCTCCCACTCCAAGAAGTCTCAATTGTTAAGAACCCTCCTCACACCCATAAGAACAAACTCATAAAAAAGAAAAAATGGTTATCTAAAGAAAGCTCATAAAGCATTGGGGCAAAGTCATGGTTTTTGTACTTGTATGTTCATATCTATGAAAACAGCTATAAATTACCCTTAAACTTGATCATTAGAATTTTTAGATCCTGTTATGTCATCTGTGGCACATTTCCTTTGGGCAGAATCTTCAAGATGATCTAGAAAAACAGGAAAAGAGCTTACAGAAATTTGGCTCTATCACCAACCAACTGTTAAAAGAGAGTCACCCGCCTGTGACAGAAACTCTTACCGATACACTAAAAGAAGTCAATATGAGGTATGGGACGTGCCGGTTTTACACTGTTGCTCATTATTCATATCACGATCTTATTATAAATAACCATACAATTAGAACACTGGCATTTTGAATTTGAGCTTTATAGGTTCTATTCTATTAATGTTTTCATTTTCACAAAATGAACTCAAGGGTAAGTAAATGTAGTGGAGATACTTAGAAAGGAATTAGAACTGCGGTATACCCCAAGATTGACCTCATCTCTACTACCTACCCTTGAAATATGAGAGTGAAATGTTACTTTTTATTACGTTCGATAGAAATGAGACATCTGCATTATTTCCATATTCACATGAACCAGGATCATGAAAAATAAAATAGTAAATAACAGCATTTGGTGAGAGGTGGGAATCAGCCCATGAGTTTTGCTATCGTTTCCAGATGGAATCACTTGCTGGAAGAGATTGCAGAGCAGCTGCACGCCAGCAAGGCCCTACTTCAGCTTTGGCAGAGATACAGGGACTACTCCAAACAGTGTGCTGCTACAGTTCAACAGCAGGAGGGTCGAACCAATGAGCTCTTGAAGGCAGCCACTGACAGGGACATCGCGGACGACGAAGTTGCCACATGGATTCAAGATTGCAACGTATGTTCAGGAACTATCACGTGTTACCAACTTGTCAAGCTTAGACTTCTCAAGTTTAGCAGGGCTGGTGCTGCTGTGTTTAAGCTTTTGTTATGTCTCTATGTGAGACAACTATCCAAAAAGAATTGTTTCAAGTATCAGAGAGGCTGCTAGGTTTTCAGAACACAGTTGCACATGTAACAGATTTAAGAGATCCCCTCCCGTTGTTTTATTTTTAAAGAGTTGTTTTCCCATTTTTCCTAATGGAATACAGTCCATGTGAAAGACTTAGGCTATCTGTTTTTACAGAGATGGTCAATATAAGAAATGACCGTATGAAGAGTAATGTTACATCTTTTAAAATTCCATTGTTCCAAGGTATTGTCCAGTGAGGTCCATTATCTCTTACGTAAGCATCAACATAATAATTTCTTCTAAGAACTTAATGGTAGGAAGAGGTCTTTCTTTCCTGATTTATGGGTATACTTCTTTTTAATAGCTTTTTAATATTTCTCTTTTTCACTGCAGCTGCCAATAACCTACTTAAGGTTTTCAAGAGCAATTCTTCTCTCGTTTCACCTATCACATGCCTCTTACTATTTGTCCTTACTTGTCTCTATTTTAATTAATTTATTTCAAAGACCTTCTTATAAACTTTCCCAAATCAGTTATTAGAATTAGGCAATAAAAAGCACATAAATAAAAGTTTAACCCATTCTAAGACCTTCACATGAAAAATGAATAATCACTTTACAGCTAAAGTTTAAGATTTACAGTAAATTCTGTGCTTTTTGATTTCTCTTTCCACATAGTTTATCTGTATGAAATTTGTCATTTTCAATTTTCAGTCCTCCTTCGTTGAGTTATGCCTGTTCTAGAATCTAGTGTTTGAGATGATTGCTGTGAATTTTCTGATCTCTCTGTCAGGGTTAAAGTTGCCCTTTGTTTTTCCCCTTCTCACTGTAGCCCCTGCACGGGTGTAGCAGGCTCTGCTCTCTGTGTATCTGGTGGGGCACCAGCAACAGGTGGAAGAATCAGTCAGTTGTCATCCCTCAGAGGTGGATGGAAACGAGAAACAGGGAATTTCCACCAGCTTATTAATTTGGAGCATATAAAAGAGTCCCACAAAAAATGGAGGCGAGAGATATCACAGAAAAGAACGGAGATAGAGTCTGCCCTTCCTGCCGCTCACCAGAGCCATAGCTAGGGCGCTGCACCCACCAAGAGGGGAGGGTGTACTGTAACCACTAAAATGTGACCGCGCATATAGTTCCTCTCTTGTGTGTATAGTATTAAGTCAAAAAAGGTAAAATGTAGCACTGGGTTTTCAATTTGATATCAGTTACATGAAGAGGCAGGAAAAAACTGCCAAAATGTTTTCAGTTATTGGCTCTACTTGTAGATCATGTTTTTCCTTGTTTATATAAGTTTTTCTGCATTTCCCCAATGTCCTACAATGAACCCATGTAGCTTTTACAATAAGAATAGTACATTTTTTTAAATGTTCATACACATACATGTTTTTAAAAATGGAATTCAGTTCTTGATTTTTTTCTTGCAGGTGAAGGTTATTTAGTGTAATAATTTGACAAATAAGAATTGAGTGTTTCTAATTGTTTATAATAAGGAGGACACTTAACATGTTGTTTCATGACGGGCCTGTTTTCATCTTCTGTAGGACCTGCTCAAAGGACTGGGGACAGTTAAGGATTCCCTTTTCGTTCTCCATGAGCTGGGAGAGCAACTCAAGCAACAAGTAGATGCCTCGGCAGCATCAGCCATTCAATCTGATCAACTCTGTTTGAGTCAACACTTATGTGCCCTAGAACAGGCTCTTTGCAAACAGCAGACTGTGTTACAGGTACAGAGCTCACATTCACCGGGTGTTATAAATTGGGCATTCTATAAAACCTGGGCATAAACACAGGAAAAGAAAAATTTTTCATCATCGAGGCAATGCTTCCTTCAAGACCAGAAAGTTAAAAACTAAACAAACTTGGAAGTTCCAATGGGGTCAAGGGAACGTGGGAGTCTTGCACTTTTCTCTACAATTTACTTTTGCCCCCAAATCAGTGCTTCCTTCCACGGTAAAATATGTTCAATTAATAGACATTAAGTGGCTTTAACGTTAACAGTCATGTTTACCTGACAAGTTTTTGCAAGAATCAGAATATATTTCTGTTTGATAATGTAAAAAATAACTTTAATTGGTTAATTAATGGTACGTAGAAGTAATTCTAAGTGTTTAGCAAACTATATAAATAAAAAGAAGAAAATTTAAATTATTGAGCCTTGTCTTTTTAGGAATGGCATCTTGGGAATGGGAATTTGGCACAAGAATATGAAAAATCATTTTAATATCCACTTGCCCTTTCACTAGATTTCTAAATACCAGTTTTCTTTTGTGAAAAAAAGGCTGGAGTTCTTGACTATGAAACCTTTACCAAGAGTTTAGAAGCTTTGGAAGCCTGGATAGTAGAAGCTGAAGAAATACTACAGGGGCAGGACCCTAGCCACTTGTCTGACCTCTCGACCATCCAGGAGAGGATGGAGGAACTTAAGGTACGTGTGTTCAAATCCTCGTCCCAGATCTTCTATCTTCAAAGTCCTAAAGAAAACTCAAAACTCCTGACGTACGCCTACTTTCTGTTCCCAAGGAAACTCTTGCCAGCTCTGCTTTCCTCTTCTCTTGAGAGGAGTGATGGCACTGAGCTCAAGCTGATCTCGTGGTCCGTGTTGGGAGACCCCCAGGAGCAGAGCTAAGATCCACCTCACTCCTCCTCCTGCCTCTGGTCCCTCCCTGCGCCCAATCCATCACCTCCTTCATAGCTCTTGAACCTCCCATGTCCATCACTACCATCCTCCACTCCTACTTTACGCTGTCCGACCTTGCTCAGGGGCCAAGGCCACAGCCTCAGCCTCTGTGGACCTCTTTGCAGCAACCTCTCTCCCTCCAACCTATAGCTGCCAGAATGATCTTTTTCTTTTTTCTTTTTTTTTTGCGCGGGCCTCTCACCGTCGCGGCCTCTCCCGCTGCGGAGCACAGGCTCCAGACGCGCAGGCTCAGAGGCCATGGTTCACGGGCCCGGCCGCTTCGCGGCATGTGGGATCTTCCCGGACTGGGGCACGAACCCGTGTCCCCTGCATCGGCAGGCGGACTCTCAACCACTGTGCCACCAGGGAAGCCCGATCTTTTTCTTTTAAAAGGTTTTACTTGATCATGAACGACTTTACAGTAAATAAAATAACACAATAGACATGCACATTTTATTACTATTATCCCTCTGCTTAAAACCCTCCATGGCTTCCCACTGCTCTCAGGATAAAGATCTGTGTGAAGTATCAAGACCAGCAATAGCCGGCTTCCACCTCCCTAAGGGTCTCGCCTTCACCACCGTCTGTCTCCTTCTCCAGGCACTTGGGAGCTGCAGTGCTTCCCGGCGTCTGTGTGTAAGATGCCCATCCTCCGCTTTCTGAAATCCGTTCCTCGTCCCCAAAAGGCATCAACTCCTGGTCATTTTATTCAGGGTCACTCTCAGAAAGCCTCCCCTTCTGTCCATGGTCAGGCCCCCCAGCGACACAGTTTCATAGCCCGGTGTTATTTTCCTTCAGACTTTCATCGTACCATCCAAAGATGTTCATGTGATAGGTGACTGCTGTTCTCTCTGCTATTGGAATAGTGTCTTACTCTTTCTGAGCACCAGGAGGGGGACCGTGGCATGTCAGTTTTGTTCACTGCTGATGTCCACCCGTGGAAATTCTGCCATCTAATAGTTTGCTTTTGGCTTCGACAGTTGGCAAGATTTATTCTCTCTTCAGGGTTATGAGCCTTTTGCAGAGCACGCCAAGTGGACACACACAGCCAAAGGTGTCCTGACCTTTTCTCCTGCCTGTAGCCGATTTCCTAGATGGAGTTACGAATGCCCACAGAACCAGGACAGGCAGCTTTGTCCTGTGTGTGAAGGGAGGAAAGCGATCTGAAAGCATACACTGCGATCTGAAAGCATACACTTTTTGAGTCTCACTAACTTTGGGGTTGGGATCAAGGACCTAAAACTGAAGCTCTTAAGATAATGGGTGGTGATTCTGGAGCTCAGGTGGGATTGTGTTCCATCCAAGGAGAACCCAGCAAGTCGTGTTTACCTGGCTCTACCACTTACTAGCTGGCCTTGAGCAATTTACTTAGTGTCTGTGCCTCTTCTTCCTCATTGTAAATTGGGAATAGTAGTGGTTCTTACCTTATGGGATTGTTTTGAGGATAAAATGAGTTATTACCTGTAAAGCTCTTATAACAATGCTTGGTTCATATGTGCTCAATAAATGTTAGTTAGCTATTACTATTATAACTAATATTATTATTAAATAATAAAGGAGCAGACTAACATGGATAAATGAAATATAAAGGGTAAGAAATAAGTCCTTTCAGTCATCAGCACAATTTTCATCCTTTATCAGTTCAAGCAAGAATTACTGGGCTTCCCTGGTGGCGCAGTGGTTGAGAGTCCGCCTGCCGATGCAGGGGACACGGGTTCGTGCCCCGGTCCGGGAGGATCCCACGTGCCGCGGAGCGGCTGGGCCTGTGAGCCATGGCCGCTGAGCCTCTGCGTCCGGAGCCTGTGCTCCGCAACGGGAGAGGCCACGGCAGTGAGAGGCCCGCGTACGGCAAAAAAAAAGAAAAGGAATTACTTATGAGTAAATAAATCAAGTAAATAATACACGTAAACTATTAAATGTTGAATAAGGGATAGTGAGTAGCTATAGCAGCAACAGCAGCAGCAGCAGTGGAAGCTGATGAGGAGATGCAGCTTTGCTTCCTTTGCAGCACTGGAGATTGCGAGGGGGTGGGCTAGAAATGCAGAGGAGACCAAAGACCAGCTTCTTCCTGAAATCAGAAGATCGCTGTGCACTTTTGAAAGAGCTCTGCCTTTTCTGACCGTGGTGCTAAATGTAGTTTTGCATCTTGCTTTCAGGGACAGATGCTAAAATTCAGCAGCATGGTCCCAGATTTAGACCGGCTAAATGAGCTTGGATACAGGTTGCCCCTAAATGATAAAGAAATCAAAAGGATGCAGAATCTGAACCGGCACTGGTCTCTGATCTCCACCCAGACTACAGAAAGATTCAGGTAGAGTAACCCAGAGATGTTTTGGCCACTCTGAAATATCAGTAGAAATAATAAGTTCATGATTTGTGTATGTTTATAAATTCTAGATCTTTCCAACGTTATTCACACAATTTGAACTAAAAGTGAGAAACTCAAAATGTGAAGTGATTTCCCATGTTTAATGTACTGAATATTGTTTTAATCAAAAAATAAAACTTTTATATAAGAATATATTAAAGATACATAATTTTGTCATTTAAATTTCTTTTCTTCAATTTTATTTTTCACAAAATTTTACTACCTAACATGAAAGCTTTGTGGAGGTCAAATTAGAATTGGAACAGAGAATACTTAATCTAGTTTTATATGCTGAAGGTATAAGAAAAAAGCAACAGCATCACCATTATTCATTTTCCTTCTTCTGTCAGTAAGTTACAGTCATTTTTGCTACAACATCAAACTTTCTTGGAAAAATGTGAAACATGGATGGAATTCCTAGTTCAAACAGAACAGAAGTTAGCAGTAGAGATTTCAGGCAATTATCAGCCTCTTTTGGAGCAGCAGAGAGCACATGAGGTAAGTTATGCCAGTACATTTTTGGGTGATAAAATTGTTTTAGGCCTTGTAAGATGCTGCAAAATGCCATGTGGAAGAATGAAAGTCCTGTAATGTGTGCTGAATCTGCTCAAATGCATGCGATGTTTTTGCCTTCTTTCTTAAGCTTGAAGTTTCGATATCTTAATCACAAAAATGCAGTCCAGTCTTTATTCCATAGTTGGTTATAAGCATGGGGCAGGCTTCAGTACCCTGCAAGGTATGGTGCCAGAATTGTGGTAAGATAATTTCCCAGTTGAATTACAGACTACACTAATGTTGTCAAGGCTAGTTTCATTAAGAGATTATGCTTTGATCAAAAGTCTTTGATAAATAAAAATTGTGAGTTCTTTAAAAAACAGATACATATTTTATACTAGGAAATCAAACTACCAAATATCTCCAGGTGTGCCTCTTGATCAAATTGCATTATAATCATTTCTCAAGAAACATCGAGAAAGAATTAGATACAAAAACAAATTAATCGGGCTTCCCTGGTGGCGCAGTGGTTGAGAGTCCGCCTGCCGATGCAGGGGACGCGGGTTCGTGCCCCGGTCCGGGAAGATCCCACATGCCGTGGAGCGGCTAGGCGCGTGAGCCATGGCCGCTGAGCCTGCGCGTCCGGGGCCTGTGCTCTGCAACGGGAGAGGCCACAACAGTGAGAGGCCCGCGTACCACAAAAAAAAACAAAAACAAAAACGAATTAATCAATTTGCAATTAGTCTCTATTTTGCTATTTACTGGTGTAACTAAGTTGCTCCCGTGTTTATGAAATATACACAAATGGAGAGATAGGATGCAGCTAAAGCAGAGAAAAGCTTAATGCTGGACTTTAAAGAGAATGAAATTAATTTTAAGACATTTTGCTTAAATTTTTTAAAATAGAGAATTTAAATATGTGTAAGGGATTTTTAAGTCCAGTTTTATAGAGTTGACCAACAATGACGTAATATACAATGAATCAAAACTAAAATGAGATAGTACCTCACACACACTAGGATGGCTACAATGAAAAAGGAAACAAGCGTTGATGAGGGAATAGAGAAATTGGAATCCTCATACATTGTTGGTGGGAATGTAAAACGGTGAAGCTACTTTGGAAAACAATTTGGGAGCTCCTTAAAGTGTTCAACATAGAATGACCATGTGACCCAGTAATTCCACTCCTAGGTATACACCCAAGAGAAAGGAAAATATATGTCCATACAAAAGCTTGTACCAGAATTTTGTTCATTGCAGCATTATTCATAATAGCCCCAAAGTGGAGGTGACCCAGATACCCACTAACTGATGATGAATACAATAAAATGTGGTCTATCCATTTAATGGAATACTATCCAGCAATAAAAAGGAACACAGTACTCATACATACTGCAGCATGGGTCAACCTTGAAAACGTTATGCTAAGAGGAAAGAAGCCAGTCACAAAAGACAGTAAATGACCTGATCTCATTTATATGAAACATCCAGAGCAGGTAAATCCGTAGAGATCAGTGGCTGCCTAGGGCTGGGGGGATTGAAAGGAGATGGGGAGTGATTGCTAATGAGTATGGAGCTTTTGGGGGGAGTTATGGCAATAGTCTAAAATTGATTGTGGTGATGGTTGTATAACTCTGGAAATATAATAAAAATCATTAAATTATAAATAGGTGAATTGTATGGTATAGAATTCTATCTCAATAAAGCTGTTTAAAAAACAGTGAAAATCTGAAAGATTTTCTCTTGAGCTTTTTTAGTAGTGAAACAATTTTTTTTTTTTTTTTGTGGCACGCGGGCCTCTCACTGTTGTGGCCTCTCCCGTCGCGGAGCACAGGCTCCGGAAGTGCAGGCTCAGCGGCCATGGCTCATGGGCCCAGCCGCTCCGCGGCATGTGGGATCTTCCCGGACCGGGGCACGAACCCGTGTCCCCTGCATCGGCAGGCAGACTCTCAACCACTGCGCCACCAGGGAAGCCCTAGTAGTGAAACAATTTTATTAACTGAGTTAAATTGAAAAACAGTGAGTTTATAAAAAGGGTGGATTTTTTTCCATTCTTCAACTTTTTAAAAGGTCTTAAGTGATTCTCTGTCTGAAAATGGACCATATTCTGCATATTAAAAAAAAAACAATACAAATTATGTGTTAACTAACTTTATTAGGTGATTTTGAAAGGAAGAAGGGAAACATAATTCTACCTTTAGTCACTTAGTTTTAGTAAACAAAAACTAAACTGTATCTTTAAGTTTATCTTAATTGATGGTTTAAAAATATTCTTACATTGCAGGTTTTCATATACAACCTGATTCAGCTGGAAATATTTTTCATAGTCTCGCTTGAACCAGAATTTTTGGAAAGTTATTGGAGAACTGGTCACTAAAATTAGGAACTCTAAATTATGTTTTTCTTTTTTAAAAATAACAGTTGTTTCAAGCAGAGATGTTCAGTCGTCAGCAGATTTTACACTCGATCATTGTTGATGGACAGCATCTTCTAGAACAAGGTCAAGTTGATGACAGGTAGGATCTTCGATATATTATTATGAAGAAAGGTTCCAGTAAATTAGCCATTTTCTTTTGAATGAGCAGGTTAGAGGGCATAGAGCCCATCTTCCTAAGGCAATTGTACTGGAGAGGAGCCTCAGAAATGGGAGGAAAGACTTGTCTGAATCTCTGAAGTGACTAAGTATTGAATCTTTTTAAAGAAGTGCTGTCATATTACATGAAGGACATAGAGTAATTGGAAATCACCTAGCCAACCTTCACTCGTTGTCTGTAGGGGACTAGAATTAATGAATAGATGAGAATGAATTGTGTCAGTGATGTATCAGTGGTTTGTCAACAGATGCTTCTAATGTTCTCACATGATAACAGAAATTTTATTCCTCAGAGGAGCGTAGAGATCACTAGACCATCTCTCTTGTTTACAAATGAAAACTTGAGGCCCAGAAATGTGAACTGATTTGACCAAGGTCACATAACTAAGTAGCAATAGCATCAAGCCTACCACTCGTGTACCTTGTCTTTAGTCAGGACCAGCCAGGTTTCCTATACCATGATAACACCTCCACATTTGAAAATGGTTTGCTGACTTAAGTCAGATTACACTCACCCTGAAACCCTGCTTCCTCTTTATTACTTAGCAGATTATCTCTGTATTAAAAATGCAGAGGGAAAATCTAGCTCCTCTTCAGATTTATGGCGTATGAATTGGCAATTTCGTCCTATATTTACATTTCCTAGTAACAGTGTTTACTCTACCCCATGACTTTCTGTGGTGATACTTGGCATACACACCTCATTTATTTTATCACATATGTATGTCTTTTCCATATTTAGAACAGTAGTTGTGATTATAATTAACTTAGTTTTTTTTCCAAAAAAATAGAAAATAAGTCATTATTTTTATTAAGAGCTTTTTTTTTAAAGTTTTGGAAGCAATTTCAGTTTTAAGTGGAAGTACTTCTTTGGAAGTACATGAAAGATTTTCATGATTAAGCTTGGAACAACAAAATGTGATGCCATATTTATTCTATCCTAAGGAAGCCAAACTTAAATGTGAGCTTTACTAAGAATTTAAGGCCTTCAAAATAAGACACATGCAAGTGCAATTAACTTATCTTTTGCTTTATCCTCCCTACTCTGTAACAATATTATAAAAGCTTGAGTCATTAAGTAAAATAAAATGTAAAATTCATGCTCAAGCCAACATCTATTAAATTTTAAATGTTAGCAGGGAAAAACACCAAAGAGATGAAAATGGGAGGATGGGAACCAAGGGTAACTTTGAAAGTTGCAAGTGAAAAAAATTACAGATGAGAGCCTGTTGACAAATAGGAAGGTCCTAGATTACAAATGTATTGCGTTTTAAAAGTTCGTATATACGTTTTGTTTTTGAAAGTTGAAGTTCAGCATTGAGCCCAGTGTCATGTTTTGAGTAGTTCTTCATGCTGACAGATAGCTCAGAGCAGCTTGGTTCTACAAAGTGAGGACGGAGGCTCCAAAGAGACCCTGGATGGCTAGCTGATAGTGAAGCAATATATAGGGTTCTCTTCTCCAAGCCCTGGAGTTAGATGTTTTCAGAGATGATAGATGCTTGTAACTTTTAGGGAAGTCTCATGAACCTAATTCATCATATTTGGTTCTACTGAAATTAGATTATAAATATCAGAATTTCCTCTCAAAACCAGAAGCACTTAATGACACATTTGGTTACAAAATCAAAGTTTATGGTGGCCCTCGATAATAAGAGGTATCAAGAATATAGGAGCCCAGGACAGTAAATCCAACTCAGAGCAGGAGCCCCCCACAGGAGGGAAGAAAAGCAAGACTAGTAACATAGAGAATGAGCGAGTAATGTTACACTTTAGTACTAAAATGTGTGAATGACACTGTAATCTACAAAGACACTCATTCTATGTGATCCTGGACAAACCAGTTCTAAAGCCACAGTTGGATGTTAAGGAAAACATAATAAAAAACCAACAACATTTTTTAAAGGTAGTAAACAGAGGTACGAAGAACCAACTACAAGATCTGAGATGAGTTAGCCTGAAATTGAGAAAGCGTAAATAAAATTGAATATCTCTAAGTATATGCACAACCTTTATTCAGAAAATGATGACTAGATAGTTTTCATTTTGCTAAGAACAAGTGAAGTGGGCTTAAAACGTTAGAAGGGATGATTTAGATGAGTTTGTGAAATCTGCTAAAGATTAGGACTGTCTACTGTGAGGGAATACTGAGAGTTTATGGAGTACAGTTTTTAAAAATATTTTTACGTAACATAGTTTTATTTAAATGGTTTATGATTCCAGCTAAAGTAACCCAGTCTTGTTCATCCAAAGTGACTTATAATTGTAGCTGAAGACAGAGGTTGTAAATAAGCTGGGCCCCTCCTTTCCTGCTGTTGCGTACACAGGATGCTGCCACGTGCTGCATACATTGCTACAGGCACGTTCAGGGGGCCGTTCGCATCGTAGCTGCTGCCCTACGCTCTGTTCCCTCTCATGCACTCTGAGAGAGGGTAAATGACAGTTGACCTTACAGATATGTCTTCCACCTGTGCTAAGATGTGAACACACTCACCATTTGCAAACACTGATAGCTTAACTGTTATTAATTTTTTAAATTACTTTCAGTAGACCTGATAACAGATCGTGGCATGATATATGAAAACCTCTGCCCTAGATCACCTCTTAGGGCTTAGAGTCATCAAGCATGTATGTATGTGTGTATGTGTGTATGTGTGTATTGGTTGATCATGTAACTACATCCAGGATAACGGTGGTTTTCCTTATGTAATTATTTCTTCACCAGGGATGAGTTCAACCTCAAATTGACCCTTCTCAGTAATCAGTGGCAGGGGGTGATCCGCAGAGCCCAGCAGAGGCGGGGCATCATTGACAGCCAGATCCGCCAGTGGCAGCGCTATCAGGAGATGGCGGACAAGCTTCGGAAATGGTTGGTTGAAGTGTCCTATCTCCCCGTGAGTGGTCTCGGAAGTGTCCCAATACCACTGCAGCAAGCAAGGACCCTCTTTGATGAAGTGCAGGTAAGGTGCAAAACAGGCGGTTTTTAAACCTTTTCTGCATTTCCGCTGCACACTTTACCCTGGCCTCGGTTCCTCAGAAGGATATTAGGGTGACACTGGAATGAGGACAAGCATTGTTCTCAAATGTCAACAGAAATATATAAAATGATGGCATTACAAAGTCCATATTTAACAATGAAAGTAAGGTGAGTCCCAGCCTCTCACAAAGACTGACTCCATTTCACCCACCAAGGCCTCCCAGCAGCTCAGTGAATCCCAGCGTGGATGGAAAGGCAATGACAAGGAAAGGAAAACTTCGCACTGATTATACATACTTCACTCATGAGCAGTTTAACTGAAGTATTCCAGAAAAGATGAAAGACTCAGTCCTGTGTGAGCTGTTTGTCCATTCCCCTTACTTTTGGGAGTTTGGGAGTCCATCCTTTTAGATGGAGACCACCACACCCTCTCATCAGTCCCTCCCAGTATATTTCATAGGCTCCTCTTGTTTTGAAGGTCACTGTTCTCTGCTTCCTTTCTCCTCCTTGCTTCTCTGGGAAACCTCATCTATACACGTGGCTTCCACTACTCCCTACCAGCAGAGAAGGGTCAAGTTGGTATCTTCTGGTCACGTTCACCTCCTGAGCCTCCAACTCATGTATTCAGCCCCCTTTTAGTTTTATATCTATGTGTATTACAGACATAATATACCCCGTGGTTCCAATAGAGCCTGTGATCTCTGGATCAACCATTCTCCACCAGTCCATTCCACGTGTCCAAACCCAGGAAACATCACCGGCTATCTGGTCTATCAGTCAGCAACCCAGAGCCATTCTAGAGCTATACTCTTCATTTTATCTCCCTCCCCATATCTTATATCCCTCAAGTCTCCATCCCTACTGCCACTACCTTAGATTAGGTGCTCATGGTTTCTTGCCTAGATAGACAATAGCTTCCTAACCTGTCTTAAAGTATCCAATATATGGCCTTCCATTCCATTTTCTACCCCACCACTTAATACTCTTCCATGAATCTTAGTCACTTTTACTATAAAAACCAAATTCCTGTGCAAGGTGTGGTCTGGCGTCATCTTCTCCCACTCTCTTACGGGAATCCTATATTCCAGCCACTGAAAACTAAGTCCAGTGTCCTGAATTCGTCATATTTATCCTGTATGGCAGATTTGCCCACCCTATTTCTCTGTGTGGAAGATGTCTTCCCCCTGAGTCCTGGCTCTCATCACAGCAGATCCTTCTTAATCTGGTTGTGTTCCTGTGTCTTTCAAGACTCGTGAAGGCTTCACCATTTGAAGAAGCCTCCCTGTGCACCCAGCGTGGGTCAGATGTCCCTCTGTGCCCCTGTGCATCAGTCTCATAGAGCAGTTTTCCTATTGCATCGTGATTGCGTTTAACTTGGGAGCAGAAACTAAGCTTTCTGTGTGGAATTCTCATTTCTTTATACATTGCTTCACTCAGGCCCAAAGTACTGGGTCAGTAAAGCTTTTTGGAAAAAAGAGGGCATGTTATGTTTGCAAAATTTTAGGATTATTTAAAAATACTTCTAATGGGGAAATGGTAAAGAGAAGGATGAGAAAGTAAAAATCTACGGTTTCTTTCAGTTCAAAGAAAAAGTGTTCCTGCGACAGCAAGGCAGCTACATCCTCACCGTGGAGGCTGGCAAACAGCTCCTGCTTTCTGCCGACGGTGCAGCTGAGGCTGCCTTGCAGGCTGAACTCGCTGAAATCCAAGAGAGATGGAGATCAGCCAGTGTGCATCTGGAGGAGCAGAAGAAAAAACTGGCCTTCTTGTTGCAGGTAAGTTCGGCTCTTTCCTCCCGTAGGCCTAATGCAGTTTAAAAAGCCCTTTATTACTCAGCCATAAAAAGAAACAAAATTGAGTTATTTGCAGTGAGGTGGATGGACCTAGAGTCTGTCATACAGAGTGAAGTAAGTCAGAAAGAGAAAAACAAATACCGTATGCTGACACATACATATGGAATCTAAAAAAAAAAAAAATGGTCTGAAGAACCTAGGAGCAGGACAGGAATAAAAATGCAGATGTAGAGAATGGACTTGAGGACACGGGGAGAGGGAAGGGTAAGTTGGGACGAAGTGAGAGAGTGGAATGGGCATATATATACACTACCAAACGTAAAATAGATAGCTAGTGGGAAGCAGCTTCACGGCACAGGGAGATCAGCTCGGTGCTTTGTGACCACCTAGAGGGGTGGGATAGGGAGGGAGGGAGGGAGACACAAGAGGGAGGGGATACGGGGATATATGCATATGTATAGCCGATTCACTTTGTTATAAAACAGAACCTAACACACCATTGTAAAGCAATTATACTCCAATAAAGATGTTAAAAAAAAAAGCCCTTTTAATAGTTGTGCTGCTTCCTCAACGTTGTTATCCTGCAAATCAAATAATGCAGATCATTACGTCAGACCCTGCAGTATTTTGATCCCCTGTGTCCTGTTTAGGACGTTGTCCTGTCTTGCATGAACTAGAAAAGTTGCCCAATTTTCAGCAGGTGGTCTTTCAGGAAAATCCCCCAACAAAGTCGTTTTAAGTCTAGTAAGACCATCCAAGCAATGAATTCTGATTCATGGCCAGTGCTCAGCCAGAAGCCATGAGATGACTTTATAAATCTAGACAAGAATGCAAAGAGTAGATTCCACTCCCTAATCTAAGACTCTAAAGTGGTTTTCAAGATTGATGTCTCTTCTTTTATAGCAGGGAAAAACCTATCCAAGAAGATACTCTTGGTTTGATCTTAGCTTATCCAAGCAAGTTGCTATGAGATAAAATCTCCAGGAGGTATATTAAACCTTTAGTTGGATACAGATAGCAGGCTGATTACACAGCAAGGTTAGGGAAATGTAGGTTTAGCAGACCTCCCACAATATGCTTTTCTCCCTCACTTTCCAATTCCTTGCATAAGACACGATGAAAGCAGCAGTTGAATTAAGGCATAGACTCTAAACTCAAATAAACCCAAGTTAAAGCCATTAAGAAACCAAGTAACCTGGTTAACCCAACCTATCAAAGCCTCAATTTCCTCATCTGTAGAGTGGGTATGACTACATCTCTTTCATAGGGCATTGTGAGGTTTTAATGAAATAATGGAAGTAAATCAGGTATCAAAGTACCTGGTACATACTGAGTACTCAGTAAATGATGGTAATTATTATTGTTTAGATTATTCTCATTTTGAAATTAAACATGACTAAATACTGAGGTTTTATATATGTTGATAATCACCAACACTTCACTAAGATTATTAAATTTGGACTGTCACTTTTTGGATCAGAGGTAATAACTAAAGCTAATGAAACACATTTTGCTTTTTTTAATGCTTAAAGTATGCACATTCATTGGGTTATTCTACTGAATTTTCTTTAATATATGGGGATATATGTATACATGTGGCTGATTCACTTCGTTGTACGGTGGAAACTAGCACAGCATTGTAAGGCAATTATACTCCAATAAAGATGTTAAAAAAAATAAAATGCTGAAAAAAATAATATATCACCTTCTGTGTAGGAAGCAATCAATCAGAAATGCCACCCAACATATGTTAGAGAACGAACCATTTTTGCACACAGCGCAATTAATCAGTAATACGACATGCCTGATTCTTTCTTCTTCTTTTTTTGCTTTCAGGAAAGGATTAAAAACATTGTAAATCATTCTGCAGAGAACATGTTAATCATATCTTTTTCTTTATTTGTGATTGATGTTTGGACACGTTTCTAAGACTTAATAAGGCGAGATGGCTGAGTCACTACATTTGCTTTTCTTGTTAGTCTATTTGTTGGTGTATAAAACATCCACTTTGATAGATGTTTGCAGACCGTAACATTTAGTTATTTCCTTATAATTCATGTAGTAAAAAAGACTTGGTTATAGCTTCAGAATCTAAGCCATCCTGGAAAGGGGAATCCCTGTTCTCTTGTTAAAGTTTTATTTTCTTTTGGATCATACACTGGATCCTGTTTGCCTAAAAAGGAATTTATGGAGCTAAATTCTAATGTTTATACAGCCTTGTTTTACTGTATCTTTTCACCGTAGCTATAAAGCTTACATATTTTTAGCTTTTAATTAAATGCTGAGTAAATATGCCAAAAACAGTCATTATAATTCTATGTCTTGCCTGTTTACCCGCTTCACTATTGCCTCTTACTTTCGTTAGGAAGAATAAAAAGCTGACCTTTTCTCTTTCAGATCAATGAACATTTCTTGCCTGCGTGTTCAGAGATTTCAGTGTGTGATGATTTAATTGAGGATGTTGTTCAGTTTAAGCAAAAGAGGATCTTTTGTCTACCCTCACTGTGCTTAGCGTTGATGAACTAAGTGTAGCCTGGGAACACCGAGATCTTTTTTTTGTTTGTTTTTGTTTTTGCGGTACACGGGCCTCTCACTGTTGTGGCCTCTCCCGTTGCGGAGCACAGGCTTCGGATGCGCAGGCTCAGCGGCCATGGCTCACGGGCCCAGCCGCTCCGCGGCATGTGGGATCTTCCCGGACCGGGGCACGAACCCGTGTCCCCTGCATGGGCAGGCGGACTCTCAACCACTGCGCCACCAGGGAAGCCCCCGAGATCTTTTACTAAAGCAGAATTGGAACAAATCTGTCCAAAATAGACATTTGGGGCTTTTGTTTTTGGGGTCTTGTTTTTGTTCTTTCTGGTGAATGGGAAGAGGGAATGAGGTTATGTACTCTAGGAAGTTCCTCGAAGGAATTTTAAAGAGAAATGAGAACTTTGGGCCAAACTCTCAGTTTATTTAGAAACCAAAAGACATTATGAGCAGGGAGGCACTGTAGCCAGCACTTCTTAAAGAAGACAGTTGTAATAGCATCGTGCGTTGCTGTGCTGAAAATAAGGCATCGGGAGAGAAGATAGGAAGAGCCGAGACAGGAAAAGACCAGTGACGAAAGATGATGAAAGGGAAAATGTGAAGGGAAATGCAGCAGGATTTGGCTCCAGGCTAACTACTAAAAGCAACTCAAGTTGTCTCTCTTTGGAGCTCAGTAATTTAAGTTGAAGGGATGGTTACTGGGGAGGGGGAGGCCAGGAATGGGAGGTATTGGACAAAATGAAGGAGATGTGTTTAGTTGAATTTAATTGGCACTGAGACACCAGATGTGGGCTCATTTGTAGATAGGCTGCTGTAAAGAATAAAGTCTCCATCGTGGTTCCTCTCATTTTTTTCTTTTCTTTTTTAATTACTTAAGAAATACATGTGTCTGAAAAAGATGTAGATAATAATTGAAGCATAGAGAGTAAAAAATGAAATTTCCCCTACACCACCACCCAAATCCTAGAATCTTCCCCAGAAGGAACGCTTGTTACCTTTGGCGTGTAACCTTCCAAAACACAAGCACATCACGTATGTTTTCTTTTGTCAGTACATTGCACACCACCATTCTATCCTTCAGAACACTTACCAGTAGCTGGCATATAAGGTGTACATTTAAAAAATTGTGCATTATTTTTCTTCCTCTACTTTTTTTCTTTGGATAGGTTTTATGTTTTACACATTTAGCCCTTTGTTACATATGTTTTGGTACCATCAAGAGAAAGCCGGTCAAATGCCATGCTTTTTAGAGTTATATGTTTCTGCTTCTGTAACAATTCAAATCTAAGTGGCTCATACTGTTTCTATATTGAATTGAATCAGAGTCAGGGTTATATTATTTTTACATTTCATGTCATTTCTCTTACCTATATGTATTTTCACCCTGAAAGAGATTTCATGTCCTCTTTTCTATCCTTTAGAGTGCATTGAGATACTGTAGACATTAGTGCCATTATGGGTGGAGCTAGGAAAGAGGCAAAGTACTGTGTTCATACTCTCACCTCTGCAGATAGATTTGGATTCAAGTAACATTTTTGAGTACCCGTAATATTCTGGGTGTCTAGTACTTGGTGTCTTGGCCCCCATCGTTTCCTTTAATTCTTTAATACAGTTATAGAGAGTTTGTGTATCATTTCAGTTTTCATAAGCAACACATAGTGCATTACCTGCTTGCAGTCACCCAGATGATGAGAACCGTCCAGTTTAGAACTCAGCTCTTCCCATGCTCCCCCCTGTAGCGTGAGTGGGCGCTTTCACAGTATTCATCAGTGTAACTTTAATTCTTTCTCTGGGAACTGAGAAGAGAGTTTTTCTTGTTTTCCAACTTCCTGCTCCTTAAAAATCCATGAAATTTCTTTTTCTTCCCATTATAGGACTGGGAAAAATGTGAGAACGGAATAGCTGATTCTCTGGAGAAACTACGAACCTTCAAAAAGAGACTCTCCCCACCTCTGCCAGATCACCACGACGGGCTCCACGCGGAGCAGATGCGTGGCAAGGTAAGTCGCTGGACTGAGCTTTTAACCGGCAACTACTTGTGCTTCCAGTGTAATAACGCCTTTGAAAGCATGCTTCAGTCAAGCTCCTATGAACGTCTGCATGTAGGTGCAAGTTTCTGGTGTTTTGCATTAGGGCAGACAACTCTGGTGCAACTTGGTTGTTGATTTATTGCAGCCGATGAAATTATAGACTAGTTTATGGATTACCTTAAGTAAGTAAATGAAAATGTAAAACACAGCATTAAAAGGTATTTAAAAACTAGGTTAAGAGCAATGAAGACAATCTTTTTAAAGTGTCCACACTGGAGAGTCATTCTAGAAGAGTCTAGTTCACAGAAAGAAGAGTGAGGCTCAGCAACCTGGAAATTCCGCAGCCGACGGCCCTTGGAGAAATACACACTGCCCTCCAGGCTCTTTCCTGTAAGGAAAGTAGGGACTATGGGCTTCCCTGGTGGCGCAGTGGTTAAGAGTCCACCTGCCGATGCAGGGGACGCGGGTTCGTGCCCCGGTCCGGGAAGATCCCACATGCCGCAGAGCGGCTGGGCCCGTGAGCCATGGCCGCTGAGCCTGCGCATCCGGAGCCTGTGCTCCGCAACGGGAGAGGCCACAGCGGTGAGAGGCCCACGTACCGCAAAAAAAAAAAAAAAAAAAAAAAGTAGGGACTATAAGTAGCTGCTTTCAGTTACTGCATGGAGACACACAATCCTTCAGATACTCAGGGCCCTAACTATTTAAAGGTTATGATCAACACTTCAAATGGCACTTGGAAGCAAATCAGAAGCTAATACAGACCCCTCCCTGCATGGGGAGCTCGCTGAGACCAACATGATTTAGTGTCTGTAGGATTTGTTCCATGCACTCCTGTGTAGGCAAGTGGAGTGCCTGAATAGCAGTTCTCTGCTGAGCAGTATGCAGACAAAATCACAACTACCCTTAAAAATGCTTTTTTCCCCCCAGATGACATGTCCTCATGTTCTCCAAGTCATTTGCAAATTACTGCACTGGAGTAATTCCGTTTAAAACTTCACACAGACTTAAATGATTTGGATTTTGATCAGGAGTTCTCTGCTTCTTTTTGGCTAAGAGGCTGTAAGCCTTTAAGAAAGATTAATTTTTAAAGAAGTCTGGAAATCATGAAAAGGGTGGATATAAGAAATTTCCTTCACTATTAAAATGTAAGGATGATCTTTGAAATTTGAAAGAAGCAGATTTAGGAAAATGAAAAGGTAGTATACTTTATGTCATGGATGGCAAGGGAGAGAAATACTATCTTGAGGTGTAAATTCACTAGTATGCAAAGATTAAAAAGAATTTGTTTTAAGTCTGTGCCTGTGAATTTATGACAAATGATTAAAGAAAACTTTCAACGAGCAAGAATGGGAATTTACTGGGCTCCTCCTATATGCCAGTGGCTAACCAGTGTTATCTTAGTAGGCATGAACACAAGGTCATGAGCACAGTCTGCTATTCCCTTCTACAGATGTGAAAAGTGAGGCAGCTAGAAGTTCAGTAACTTTTCAAACTTAGTAAATATCAGGTTTTCCTGAACCCAAAGGCTATATTTTTACCACACAGATTCATCTAAAATAGAGTCTGTGAGTCTGAAACAGTTGGTTTCTGAAGGTGGTGTTTCTCTTTTAACCCATACACCAAATCTGATGTTTGAGTTGGGGGGCTGGGAGTTGAAAATTGGTATAAAAAGAGGAAAATCTTTACATTGATAGGACAATTTAATATGTCTATGGTTATAAGCAGAAATGCTGCATATTTAATACACCTGGATAGTTTGGTCTTTCAGCCAAATACTGTTACCATGGGACCTCATTTCCCAAAATACACGACAGTTACAAACACACCTGCTATTAAGTTTGGAGATTAGAAGGATGCATTTTGGTCCAGCTCTCTGCTACTCTTCCGCAAACCACCTTAGCAGCAAAACAAAGCAATTACCTAGAAAATTCAGGCTATAACCTAGTTTGCTTAAATTGCCTGAGAAGTTAGCCTCAGACGGTACCATTAATTGCCTTTGCCTTTGGAAACTTGTCTCCTGTATGAAGAGACAAAAAGAGAGGGGAAAAGCCATGGGAAATACTCTATTCATGTACAAAATTAGCTGGAATCTAAAAACGTCAACAGCTGGCAAAAAGCAAGAGCTGTACAAATTGTAAAACTAGTCATCTGTTCAAAGCATTGCAAAAACTATTGTCAACTCATTCAAATATTGGATTTTTCCCTTAAATTGTTCCCCAAAAGGAGAAAATACATATTTTTCCCAGTAACTTAAAGAAATCTCTTCTCCTGCGGAAAACGTATTCAGTCCATTATTTTAAATTGAGTAATAACAGCAACTGATCCTTTCAGCTACTACATTGTAAACCTGTATCACAGAATGTAGCAACTGATAGTCTTTGAACATGAAAGTTAAATCAGGTTGTTTGGGTTTTTTTTTTTAATATTTCATTAACATGATCAGTCACTTGGGACAAAGGTAATGTTGGTTTAAAACTAAGGAAGATCAATGCAGTGATGAAACTTGAACTAGAAAAGACGATCAGAAAAGATCAATGAAATGGGAAATAGATTTCCATTTCCCATTAGGAAAGATTCTGCAAGCAACCTGGTATTATATAAGAAGAACTTGGCAAATTATCAGATTATGTAGGAAGCAAATAAAGTAGCTACCAAGTTGGATGTTCAAATAGAATGGGATGGAAATGTAAGGACATCAAGAGGGGATTCCGAATATACCTCAGAAACTGTTGATGATAGGTGCCCATGGGTATTCAAGTTTTGTGCTTTTTTTTAAATCTAGGAATTGGAAAATGCAGTTGGGAGCTGGAGAGATGACCTGGCACGGCTGATGGTGCTGAAGGATGCTGTCTGTGCCTACATCAGTGCAGACGATATCTCCATCCTTAACGAACGCATGGAGCTTCTGCAAAGGCAGTGGGAAGAACTATGCCACCAGGTGAGACAAACTCTGGACTCAGTATCCGCTCAGAAAGGTAGAGAACTGGAAGATGATTTGGAATGTCGGTGGCTATGTCCACATTTGGATGGAGGAAGACACTGTGCTTATTATAAGAATGCTTCAGATTAAGACAATTATATCTTAACACTATATTTTAAATGCATCCAAACTGGCTTCTCTTGCCCTTTCTTTTACTGGCTGTCAAAATATTTTAAAGAGGAAATATAGTTTTGTGGTTCATAGATGTGGTTTTGCTAGGTAGATATTGGTGGTCTCTTTCTTTAAATGTGAAAAAACAAGGTTTTATTTGCAGTCGTAGCTAATGCTGTGAGTGGTTTTGTACACTTAACATTTATTATTGCTGTTGATCTACCATAGTTGTTTCTTCATCATTCATGGGTGTATGGCATTTTTAGCCATACTTTATTTATTTAGTAAGTACGTTCTGTGTGCACAGTACCTCAAAAGAGATCCCAGATTGGGTTTTGATTTGGAAATGAAAGGGAAAGATTGCTGGAGTAGCAAGGAGAGGACATTTGAGGCAAAGAGGAATAATAGATAGGCCCGCAAGGGAAGAATAGCTCCGACTCATAGCCTTGAGATCATAGCCTCCAGGAAGCAGGAACCGTGTTCCTGCTGTCGTGTTCCTTCCTGTACCTCGATTGCCTTGTCTGGCACAAAATAGGTTATGATGCATGTTTGTTAAGTGAATCATTCACGTTAATTATTGTGCATTTCACAAGCTACAGTAGATGTCCCTACAAACTAAGGGCAGTGTGGATTGCAGAGAATAAAGGAAATGCTTGTTGAACTGGATAAATCTTGAATCGAGTGCTGAGATCAGAGTGGAAGGGACAGCTTGGTGTAGAGGGAGAAAGTGGATGTGCTAGACAAGCTTGCAGCTTGAAAAAGGCACAGGAGTAGAGCAGAGAGAGGACCTGGCTGGGGAAAAGCAGGTGTTGGAAGGATGAACTAGAGAAAACCTCTGGAGCACACTTGGTAAATGTGTGAACAGTTTCGTGTGTGTGTGTGTTTGTGTGTGCTTTTTAAAAAAATAATTGTAAGATGATTTTCATAAATATGTTAATGATTTGCATTCAAAATTAATTTAGCCACTTTCCCCGGAGTTCTATATTCTCAATGAACAGTGAGAAACTTACATGGAGTGTGGTGATGTTCATCACACTTTATTCTTTTCTGAGTTCTTCAATCCAAAATCAATACTATCCAGTAAATTAGTGTACACTTTTTGATGTAAAGATTTTATCATAGCATATATAAATGAAAGATATTTGGTGGGTACAGATATTGGAAAATGCCCACAGCAATGTTCAGTTACCCTTGTGAGCCTTATTCATCTGTTTTTCTTAAAATTGGGAAAAGACTAGCACTACTTGCTGACTCAGTACTTTTTAGCATATTATGTGAAATGAATTAGACTAGATCCATTTCTCTAGCTATTGATGTCTCTAAAGCTTTCAGAGAGATAACACCTTAGATATTGGCTTCCATCTCCTTCCCAAACCTACCATGAACTTCTCTATGCCAAGACCTTGCTCAGGCCATTGTTCCTGTCTAGACTTCCTGCCTAGACTATTCCTTCCTTTCTGATTTTCTAAACTATCCTCTTCTGTTGAATTCCAGTACTCTTGTGATGCCATTGTTTGAAATGCTCAGACCTCTGTTCCTCTGAACGCCCATTTCCCTTTTGGTCTATGCCATCATGTGACAGTGCCTTGTTCCTTTTTTCCTCTTCTCCTTCTTCTCCTTCTTTTTCTCCTTCTCCTTCTTTTTCTCCTTCTTCTTCTTTTTTAATGCCAGTGACTTGAGTTCAAGATCATGAAGCCCTTGAGGACAAACCCTTTCTTTGCATCTCCAGTGCCTGAAACAGCTGAATGTTTCTACTGTTGATTATTAAGACAAGACTTTAGGATATTATTTTATATCTTATGTTCCTCTAAATGTAAAATAACGACAAGGTTTCTGAATATTTAGGAGGGTAAGAAGATTATAATTATGTAATACTTTTTGATTTAGGGAAACTGATACTATGTAAGAATGCCACCAGGTACAAAGGATATAAACTTTCAGTTACAAGATGAATAAGTTCCAGGGATCTAATGTACAGCATGGGGACTATTGTTAACAGACTGGATTATATATTTGAAAGTTGCTAAGAGAGTAGATCTTAAATGTTCTCACCACACAACATATAATGGTAATTATGTGAGGTGATAGAGATGTTAATTAACCTTGTGGTAATCATTTCACCATATATATGAATATCAAATCATCGTGTTGTACATCTTAAACTTACACGGTATTATACGTCACTTATATCTCACTAAAGCTAGAAAAGGAAAAAAGCAAAGAAAAGTTTACATGTTGTAAAATTGCTTACCAGACTTAAACGTATCTAGGCGACAGTCTGTTTAGAAATACATTTTGAAAGCTTCTGTTGATCATATGACATGCTGTAAAGAGATTAATACCTTGCACCTGTGAGTAGACTAGACAAGTAAAAAAAAAAGAGGAAGCAGAAACATAGTGTTTCTAGAAACTTTCTATATTGAGTGTGTTAAGGCATGAAGCTAAAGCATACTTGTCTCACGTTACTTCAGTCTAAACAGCATTATTTAAACCACTGAGAGTTTAGTCACGTGATTCATACCAAAGGTGTCAGGGTATAATTGTAAGGAGAAATACAGACCAGTTACTACTTCTTGAGTTAGCGTTTCCGGAGAACTTCTGTCAAGTATGAAACCGCAAAAGGAAACGACCTTGTGCCTATGTCTCATTTTCAAAGTTAAAAACGTTAGAGAAACATGGCATAATCCCTCTGTTAAAGACCAAGTAGTGCGTTCATGTTCCAATGGAAGCAGTCGGTCAGAGGTCCGGATTGATTGGGGCTGCAGGCAAGGAGGAGGCGGCCGCCCTGTTCATAAGCATCACAGACTAGAGGTAATGGAGAAAAGCATCCTGTCTTCAAATAGACTCACCAAATGGTTTGTTGTGCCTGTGTACAGCCGTGGCTCGTATTTGCTTTTAATTCCTGTTTTGGTTTGTAGAGCTGTGTGTAATTCCAGTTGAGATATAAATATATCATCATTATAATTGCTCGGTGTTCTTTCAAATTGTCACGGGAAAAATATCTGAAGCAGCAGAGGATGTGTTTCCTGTTCAGCTGCCTCACACTCTGGGGGTTTTAGCTGGTGTTTGTCAGCTGTTGGCAGTGCAGTGCGTTTATACCCTTGAGAAAACGTAAACATGTGCTAAACTGATAAGTAATTTAAGGGTTTCCACTGAACTCAAAGACAGTGATGGTAAAGCTCACTTATCGTACAGCCTAAAAATTAGTTTTACAAACCAAAAGGAAAATTCGGTCCCCATTATTAATTTAAATCTTTTGAAAAGATTGGGGTGCCAGTTTGTAACTAGAGCTTGTGGCCTACCTGTTTCTTCCTTCAACTGTTGCTCTACATAAGCAAATGAAATGAAAGCAACACTTGCATGGTATGTGAGAAAGACTAGAAATATATATTTAAGCTGCTTATTGAATACATGAGTGTCAGGAGAAAAACATATTAAAAACTCAAATGATGCCCTGTTGTCATATATAGTTAAGTAGACTGAACTTTTGTTAAGTCTTTAGGATATACTGGTCACTTTCTAAAATTATTTTCCTGTTTGAAGAATGTATTCTGTTATGAGCTTACAGTATTCCGGTGCATAAGACAGTGCATGGCACACAGTAGACACATGTTTACTGCAAACCAGAAACATTTGTTTAATGAATTTTGGAACAAATGAAAGGTTAATTTACAAATGACAAAAGTAAAGCTTAAGAAAGATGAGTAACCTTGCCCTGGTCATATCATTAGTAAGTGACGGAGATTGTTTTTGAACCTCATCTGCCTCTGCATATTTGATCATAATGTTATATTGCAAAAACCTGTATCAAAGTGTATCAGAGATTCAAGCTTTGCTGCTGCTGGTCCTTTGTTTTTTTTTTTTTTTTGGCCATGCCGCACAGCTTGCAGGATCTTAGTTCCCCAACCAGGGATTGAACCCCGGCCCTCGGCAGTGAAAGCGTGGCGTCTTTCCAGTCTACCCACTGGACCGCCAGGGAATCCCTTTGCTGGTTCTATTTGGTATTGATATAAACAAATGCCTCAAATTTGTCTGACCTACTCTATCCCTGTCTCTGAAATCAGAGTAATACCTACCCCTCAAAGTAATAATATTTTTCTGTTATGTAGTCATCTTCCCTGCAGATGTTGTTCAGAGAAGCCCTAGAATTTATTCTTGCTGATGGCCAAGATTTGGGGGAAGAGGCAGAGAGGCGAAGCACATAGCAAGACTTGTTAGTCTGAAGTCTGAAAGGCAGGGGTTTCTAACCTTTGCATGGAACACAGTTGCTTCAGGCAGTTTCAACTATGAAAGTATAGTTTCAGCTTGGACATCAATCGAAGCAGAATTTTAATACCAGCCTGACTCTGCTGCTCTGTGAATGAAAAAGAAAGTCATATCCACGAGAAAGTTCAAAATCTTAGCAGATCAGATGACACTCTGCTGTCAGAGATTGAGAGGAAAATGGTGCTGGACGGACTGTACTCTTCAGTGCTGTCTTGGTAGAGCTTAATGTAGGTGAAATTTGTCTCCAAAACTTTTAATCTTGTTTTCTTGGTTTTTCACATTCCTATCAATACCCACACCAAATAAATGCACTGTTGTTCTGTATTTTTCTGCCTCAAAGAAAAATTCATGGTAAACTGAATTATACTAATGGGGAAGTACTTAAATGGATTAACCAGTGTCACTCTACCCAGAGAAATTTTTATTTTAAAAGATCATATTAACTCAAAAGAGTGAATTTCTAATGGTGGCATTTCAAAAATTATGGCAGGTTATGGGGTTTGCCATCTAAGCAGCTCACTAAGCTTGGCCCTGGTATAGGTATCCTGGGCTCATAGTCTAATTCCCAACACTTTTATGTTTTTTTTGAGAGAGAACTTCTTCAGTATTTTTTTAACCATTTTTTTAATTGAAGTATAGTTAATTTACAATGTTGTGTTAGTTTCAGGTGTACAGCAAAGTGATTCAGAATATATATGTATTCTTTTTCAGGTTCTTTTCCATTATTGGTTATTGCAAGATATTGATTATAGGTCTGTGTGCTATACAGTAGGTCCTTGTTGGTTATCTATTTTATATATAGTAGTGTGTATATGTTAATCCCAACCTCCTAATTTATCCCGCCCCCCCCACCCACTGTCCCCTTTGGTAACCATAAGTTTGTTTTCTATGTCTGTGAGTCTATTTCTGTTTTGTAAATAAGTTCATTTGTATCATTTTTTTAGATTCCACATATAAGTGATATCATATGATATTTGTCTTTCTCTGTCTGACTTCACTTAATATGATCATCTCTAGATCCATCCATGTTGCTACAGATGGCATTATTTCATTATTTTTTATGGCTGAGTAATATTCCAGTGTGTGTGTGTGTGTGTGTGTGTGTGTGTGTGTGTGTGTGTGTATACACACACCACATCTTCTTTATTCATTCGTCTGTTGATGGACACTTAGGTTGCTTCCATGTCTTAGCTATTGTAAATAGTGCTGCTGTGAACATAGGGGTGCATTCATCTTTTCAAATTAGAGGTTTCTCCAGATATATGCCCAGGATTGGGGTTGCAGGATCATATGGTAATGCCATTTTTTGTTTTTTTGGGGTTTTTTTTTGCAGTACGCAGGCCTTTCACTGTTGTGGCTTCTCCCGTTGCGGAGCACAGGCTCCGGACGCGCAGGCTCAGCAGCCATGGCTCACGGGCCCAGACGCTCCGCAGCATGTGGGATCTTCCTGGACCGGGGCACGAACCCGTGTCCCCTGCATCGGCAGGCGGACTCTCAACCACTGCACCACCAGGGAAGCCCCATTTTTAGTTTTTTAAGGAACCTCTGTACTGTTCTCCATAGTGGCTGCACCAATTTACATTCCCAGCAACAGTGTAGGAGGGTTCCTTTTTCTCTACGCCCTCTCAAGCACTTATTATTTATAGACTTTTTGATGATGGCCATTCTGACCAGTGTCAGGTGATACTTGTAGCTTTGATTTGCCTTTCTCTAATAATTAGTGATGTTGAGCATTTTTTCATTGCCTGTTAGCCATCTGTATGTCTTCTTTGGAGAAATGTCTATTTAGGTCTTCTGCCCATTTTTTGATTGGGTTGTTTGTTTGTTTCATATTGAGCTGTATGAGCTATTTGTATATTTTGGAAACTAATCCCTTGTCGGTCGCATCGTTTGCAATTATTTTCTCCCATTCTGTAGGTTGTCTTTTCATTTTGTTTATGGTTTCCTTTGCCGTGCAAAAGCTTTTAAGTGTAATTAGGTCCCGTCTGTTTATTTTTGTTTTTATTTCCATTACTCCAGGATATGGATCCAAAAAGATATTGCTGTGATTTATGTCATAAAGTGTCTGCCTATGTTTTCCTCTAGGTGTTTTTTAGTATCCAGTCTTATCTTTAGGTCTTTAATCCATTTTGAGTTTATTTTTGTGTATGGTATTAGAGAATGTTCTAATTTCATTCTTTTACATGTAGCTGTCCAGTTTTCCCAGCATCAGTTATTGAAGAGACTGCCTTTTCTCCATTATATATTCTTGTCTTCTTTGTTGAAGATTAGTTGGCCATAGGTGCATGGGTTTATTTCTGGGCTTTCTATCCTGTTCCATTGATCTATGTGTCTGTTTTTTGTGCTAGTACCATACTGTTTTGGTTACTGTGGCTTTGTAGTATAGTCTGAAGTCAGGGATCCTGATTCCTCCAGCTCCCTTTTTCTTTTTCAAGATTGCTTTGGCTATTCAGAGTCTTTTGTGTTTCCATACACATTAAAAATTATTTTATTCTAGTTATGTGAAAAACGCCATTGGTAATTTGATAGAGATTGCATTGAATCTGTAGATTGCCTTAGGCAGTATGGTCATTTTAACAATACAGATTCTTCCAATCCAAGACCATGGTATTTCTTTTCATCTGTTTGTGTGAGCTTCAGTTTCTTTCATCAGCATCTTATAGTTTTCAGAGTATAGGTCTTTTGCCTGCTTAGGTAGGTTTATTCCTAGGTATTTTATTCTTTTTCATGTGATTAATTCCCACTCTTTTCTAGGATATAGAATCACAGACATTTGGGGCTGTGAGGGACCTTGAATATTATTTACCTAATCATTAATAGAGCCAACCCTAGGCAGAATTGCTAACTAGGAAGTGTATAATACCTTAGAAATATTTTCATTTTCATTTAAAAAAAGGAAACTCGGGCTTCCCTGGTGACGCAGTGGTTGAGAGTAATAGAAGAGAGTAATAGAAGAGTAATAGATCCATGGATAAAGGAATATATGTGTTAAAGCAAAATGTAGCAAAATGTTAACAATTTTAGAGTCTAGGGAATATATCATAGCTGTTTACCATACAATCCCTTCAACTTCTCTGTATGTCTGATGTTTTTCATAATAAAGTATTGCCGGAAAAAGGAAAATCGAAAGGTAGGTGTTTAATGTGGTGGGATATATGGCAGAATGTCTAGCATTATCAACATGACTGTTTAGAATGTCTGTAAAAGTGGATCATCTTCTTACCACTCAGATTGCATTTTATTTTGCTAATGTGCAGTTTAGCTCAACTAGAAACATTTCTTAGTATCTCAACCAGCACTGCAAAGACAAGAGTATTATGATGTCAGAAAGTTTTAGAATTCTGGAAAGGATCATTCTAGACCTAGAGATAAGAAAACAGGCGTATTGTATCTATATTGTATAAAGAACTATTAAAACTCAATAATAAAAATCAATCCAATTAAGAAATGGGCGAGAAATTTGACCAGATAGTTCTCCAAAGAAGACATACAGATGGCCAAGAATATAAAAAGATTCTCAACATCATTAGCCATCAGGGAAATGCAAATCAAAACCACAATGAGATAGCACTTTATATCCAGTAGGATGACTGCATTCCAGAAGACAGATAATAACAGGTGTCGGTGAGGATGTGGAGAAATTGGAACCCTACTACTGGTGGGAATGTAAAATGTCGCAGACACTTCACAAAACAATCTGTACTGTTGCCGTATAACCCAGCAAGTCTGCTCCTGGGAATGTGCCCCAAGAGAAATGAAACATATGTCCACACAAACACTTGTACTCGAATGTTCATAGCAGCATTATTCGTAATAGCTAAAAAATGGACACAACTCAAATGTCCATCAATAGATGAATTGATAAATCAAATGTGGTATATCTATATGGAAACATATGTTCAGCAATAAAAAGGAAGGAAGTACTGACGCATGCTCCAACATGGATGAACCTTAAAAACATTATGCTAAGTGAAAGGAGCATCACAAAAGATAGCACATCGAATGATTCCATTTACATGAAATGTCCAGAATAGACAAATCCACAGAGATAGAGAGTAGGTTAAGGTTGGGAGGAAGGTGCAGGGGTAGGCAAAGGAGTGAGTACTGATGGGTACAGGGGGTTTGGGGGTTTTTTTTATATTGATGAACATGTTATAGCATTGATGGTGGTGGTGGCTTTGAAACTGTGAACATGCTGAAAAGAGCTGGGTCGCACACTTTAAACAGGAAATGGTGTGGAAACTACATCTCAGCAAAGCTGTTACAGGGAAAAGAAAAGAAACAAAGATACAAAAATCAAAATAGAAAGCAGGCAGGGAAATAAAAGAACTTGCTCAAAGTAAAGTGATCATGATAGAGCTGATCAGGGATTGTGCCTCTTCCACTGAGGAAGGTGTCTCCTGACACCTGACGTTCAATTAATTCTTCCCTCCTTCCCTATTTTTCTTTCATTTTTTTTCTTTCCTTTTTCCCTTTTCCTTCCTTCTTTTGTATTTCTTTCCTTCTTTTCTTTTTTTCTGCCCTTTACCTTCCTCCTTTTCTTATTCCTTCTTTTCTTTCCTATTTCTTTCCTTTTTAGTAAAAGTACATTCCATGATCCTGTATCATAGCTGCACAGAACCAACTGTAGTGAGAAGCTAGATTGTTTTTAATAAATTTATTTATTTATTTATTTTTGGCTGCATTGGGTCTTCATTGCCATGCACAGGCTTTCTCTAGTTGCAGCGAGTGGGGGCTACTCTTCGTTGCAGTGCGTGGGCTTCTCATTGCGGTGGCTTCTCTTGTTGCGGAGCACGGGCTCTAGGAGTGCGGGCTTCAGTAGTTGTGGCTCACGGACTCTAGGCACGTGGGCTTCAGTAGCTGTAGCACATGGGTTCAGTTGCTCTGCGGCATGTGGGATCTTCCAGGACCAGGGTTTGAACCCATGTCCCCTGCACTGGCAGGTGGATTCTTAACCACTGCACCACCAGGGAAGTCCCAAGAAGCTAGATTGTTCAGAACCTTTAGTAAGTGAATGTGCATGTGGCTCTTCGGGAGGGAAGTAGTGGATTAAGTGTCTCCCACTTGTGAAACTCACTGGGCTAGAGCAGAGCTCCTGGGACTGGGACTCAGGGAACAGTGGCCTAAAGAGATGCACAACTACTGCTCATCTTAGTCGACCCAACAGAGTTTATTTGCTCTTTTCCTCAGGGTATGAGCTCCACTCTGATTATGCTTTTGCATTTTCTCCCATTTTAAACTTTTCAGCTCTCTTTAAGGCAGCAGCAAGTAAGTGAGAGACTGAATGAATGGGCCGTCTTCAGTGAAAAGAACAAGGAGCTTTGCGAATGGTTGACTCAGATGGAAAGCAAAATTTCTCAGAATGGAGACATTCTCATTGAAGAAATGATTGAGAAGCTCAGGAAGGTATGGGATGTGTGGCTACATGTGCTTAGATGCTCTTTTAATGGGTACAGAAGACAACCTTACTCCTAGTTACTTTCCTGAGAAAGGAGCACTCTATTATAAACATTTTATCTTTTTAATATAAAATAAACTTGACTGAAAAGACCTCCTTTACATACAGAATATATAGAATATTTTCAATTTGCGATGAAGTAGATTATCTGCTGATAGATAATGTTCAGTATTTTTAGATTTTATCTACCTGTTCAGCAGGAATTATTTGTGTGTGTTGGTTGTCTTTGTTTTTAATTGAAGTATAGTTGACTTATTGTTTGTTTTTCAAGAGGTGAAATCACCAGAGAGGAACTAAAACAAAAAATTCCTAGGATCAATTAAACTGACATTTTCTCTGTAAGTCATGATTTATAGATGGTTACAGGAATGAGGACTTTCCTGAGAATTTTAGCTTCATATTAATTTCAAGTTATGTATGATTATTAAACTATTTTATATGCTCAAATGGATCTAGATCGTTTTTCATGTCTGTACAGGACTGGTCACATTTACTAGCATTTAAAAATGTTTTTGATGGTTTCAGTGGTGTTTCCACACTGTTTTTGAACAACTAATCATTTAAATTTTCTCTCTCTTCTAAGTACATATCACCATCTGAAGTACAATGCATTTTCCCAATTTACTTGTTTATTATCTGTCTACAGTGAAGCCCCACTGGACTGTAAGCCTCACGGGAGCAGGGACTTTGTCTGTTTTGTTCATTGCTGTATCTCCTGCAACCAGAGCAGTGCCTGACTTTTCATAAGTACTCAGTCATTACTTACTGAATAAATGAATTATAGCTTCATTCATTATGAAAAGAAATATAACTAATTATTAGGAAAAATATCTTTACCTACAAAGTTATTAATATTACATCTTGGCTTTGGAGTTTATTTTTCTCTCGTGTATGTGCTTGGGCATATACACGGAAAAACAAAAACTCCAGAGCCAGTATGTGATATGAATAACTCTATAGGTTTACTTAAAATTGCAAGCTCTAAGCGTCAGCATTTGTATATTTGTTATTGTAAGCCTTTAAAATGTGGGCAGAGATGATACAGATTTCATTTCAGCATCTGCTAAAAGCTCTGCCCTTTGCTGGTTTCTGGGTGTCAGATAATGTTCTACCAGACATGATTAATGTATAATAGGTATTAGAGTGAAGTTTGCTATAGAATAAATTTTAATTAAATGTATTTATACTCTGATTGATTTTATCATGAAATTTAAGATGCATATTTTGGGGGCTTGACACACAGATAATTTTGTTATACTCTTTGGTAACATTTGGAATAATTTTTAAAATATCAACTATACCATTCTGTATATATAATAAGTTATGGACTTTAAAATAAAGTCTTTATGAGCTTACCCCATGTGGTATCTCTTTTGTAAAGAAAAATAACATGGAGGTTTGGTAATTTTGACAGCTTAGAAAAAAGAAATTAATAAACAGACTGTAACCATGGTATGGGTACCTACTGGCATTAACACTCAACATCGTACTTTAAAAGACAACCTAAGAGTATTATTTTACTATAAATACTATTTTAAGCTTGGCATAATTCCTTTGAAATAAACATTTCTCAGTAATATCTCAAATTTGTAAAAACACATTATAACTATTAAGAAATGCACCTGGTATGTTGGTCTTTGACTCCCATGGGCTTGAAGTAACATAGAAAGGAGAGTAGGTGGAGGTGCTGGGCCTGAGGAAGCGCTCACAACTGCAGGAGAATAAAATTTCACCAGCTCCATCCATTCTTTGGGGCCCTTTTTACTTAGATAACTGATTTGAGAGGGTAGCCCTGTTACCAGGGTAACTTGAGAGCAATAGAAGGTGAAGATACCCATATTCCTATAATATCTGTCTGGGTATATTATTTTGCTGAGAAAATATTTGCTGCCTAACAGGAGCTTAAGCCAGAAATAAAAAACGTGATTCTGAAGTTTGGATGCTGTCACTATGACAAGAAATTAAGAGGATCAATTGGTCCAGAGGCTGGGGGGGCAGGTAGGGGTCAAGGGGAGATGTCCTTTCATCATCACTTAAATCATACTGTTCAGTGGCCTTTCTGTTACTATAGACCATACTGAGAGCCTGTCCTTCTTACCTAAAACAATCTTTAAGAGGAGCTACTACAGAAACGGGATAGATGAGGAAGGTTTGAGACCCATTGATCCTCTAAGACCAATGGTTATTGTTCTTGAGAGTTAATTTGCCAATGATTTATGTGCTGTAAAATATTGACACTGTACAGAGGACAGCTCTTTAAAATGAAAGTAGTCTTTTAAATCATTCTGCACAAGTAACATTTGACATACACATTCATATATACATTTACATATACACACATAGTCACACATCTTATTAGCGTCTTGTTAGCTATTTGTATGAGGATTGATTCTAAATATAACATGTGGTTGGTGATTAGAGCAACAAGGTATAACTTCCCAGCATTGAAATCTTTCAAGCTTTGTCTTTTGTTTCTATGTATGTACATTTATTGCTTTTTTTAATGCCCATTTTAAGTAAATGGAAAGCATCCCCATTTCCTTTAAGAACATCTGTATAAAAATTCAATCTGGACTTTGCCTACATACCGAAAATAACAGGTACCACTAATTCTTGTGTACTGGGACTCATATTCACACAGTGTTCCTTATGCCTGAACTATTTCCAAGCAGTAGAAAACTGTAATTATCATGTTTCTAGTAGAGCCAGACTGAATGCATCAAGAATATGCTTTCTGACCTCTGTGATTGCCATTTATTACACAGGATTATCAAGAGGAAATTGCTATTGCCCAAGAGAACAAAATACAGCTCCAGCAAATGGGAGAACGACTTGCCCGAGCCAGCCATGAAAGCAAAGCATCTGAGATTGAATACAAGCTCGGGAAGATCAATGACCGATGGCAGCACCTCCTGGACCTCATGGCAGCTAGGTAAAAAGGACCTTAGTCAATAGGACACACATGCAGAATCCCAAAGCTTTCAGGCTGCCTTCCATTTCGGCTGAAGATCGTCCAATAAATCTCTGTGTTCTTTATCCCACCATTTTAGTTCATGCTTGTCTCATAAATGTCACTTTCGTTAACTTTAAAATTCTCCTTCTTATTTCATAAATTCAGGGGTGTTTGCATTTAACTGAAAGAGGGAAAGTCATATCCAGACAAAATCCATTCCCAAGAGAAAATTCTTTATTCTGGGGCTTCATAGTACTCAACTTCCTATAAGGAAGAAAGTGAAACTGCTGACCAGTATCTGTGGAGGGTGTGTTTGTCTGAAGTGGCACACACACACAAAAAAAATAAATAAATAAATATATATATATATATATATAAAATTATATAAATATAATTAATATATACATATATATATAATCACATTCCTACTGTCTTTTTGATTAGCAAGGTGTGGGAATAAATCTAATTAATCCCATTCTGCTTAGACGTAAAAATAATCTGCTGCATTACTGTAATAGGATCTTTACTAGCAATATAGAAATCTGATATGATTGAAGGAAGCACTGTGTTATTTGACATAAGGGTTATTTTTTAAAGGGAAGGGCTAGGTAGATGCTTTATTTGAGGTGAACTTTGCTTCTTGTTGGAATGTAGCCTCCATGAGAGCAGGCATCCTTGTCCATTCTATTCCCTGTATATCACAAGCACCAAGAATAGTACCTGAATGCAGTTGGGGCTCAATAAATATTTGAATGAATGTATGAATGAATGCTTGAATATTTGAATGGATAGTCTTCTTTATGGCAGTTAGGAGAGTTGGAATGTTACACATGCTTCTGATTCACAGCCATTTGGGAGCTATCCCAAAATACACTTTTTAAAAAATCCGGATTCTTTTCCTTAGCCATGCTGCATGAAGGTGGACATGAAATAGTGCCTTTTGAATACTGTGTGCCCACAAAGACTTCATATGGGCATGGCAAGTCCATGTGTTGATTTTAAAAACATTTAGTATATTTCTTTTTCTATAAGGGAGTTATCAAAGAGGGTCTCATTTAGGAAGGTGAGATTATAATTTGTTTTAGTGAGAATGAAACAAAAATGGAATAGATGTTGACCAATTTTTAAAATGTTTAACGGTAGTATTATAATAGCTAACATTTACTAAACCCTTAGTTTGTAGCAATGACCATGCTAAAGACTTCACGTACATCCTCTTGTGTGCTGTTCACAACATTCTTTGAGGTGGGTATTATTATTATACCCATTTTCCAGATGTGAAATGCTGAGGCTCAGGTTTGCCCCTGGTCATGCACGTGCTGAGTGGCAGAGTGCCCTAGAATACTGCACTCTCCTACCTGCCAAGCTTATGACTTCTTTGTCCCTGTTCTAGAGAATACAATTAAAAGGAAGTTAGGTTCTGTTATTTATTTCTACAATCTAATTTCCCAGTCCTTTGTGAAGTACTGACAGCGACTATGAGAGATATAAGAGGTACAAAGACGGAAGCCCTTTCTTCAAGGAGTTCATAGTGGGAATTATGCATGTGAAGAAATCAGGTAAAATGATGTGCTAAATGCCTTAGTAAAGGTACCATAAAGAGATGGAAACTGAATGGTGCAGCTTAAACTACTGTAGTATTTAGGCATTGGTAGATTTTAGAACCCCAGTGCTGCGTTAGCCTCACTTCTCAGTCACTGATAACCAAATCTTATTTCAGAGGGAGGAGCCGAAGCCCTTTGTGCTATAAATACCCTTCTTAGGGAAGCTGCCCACTCGGTAAACATCCCTGGATTTTTTTCAGTCAGATTATGACTCATGGAATTGGCTTTCATTTCCATGTAATCCAGTTAAACCAGTTAATATCCTTTTCTAATTTCTAGTTGGTTCAGTGGTGTGGAATATGGGGTTGCACTAAGTCAAAATGTTTTAAATTTAATTTAATTTAATCACAAGCAGCTAGTTTGGTGTATGCCCAGCTGGTAGCCAGCGTTACATACAATGAGTTAGGTGTTTACTCCTCAAAGCCATGTTGATTTGTAACTTTTCTATCTATTTTTTCAATCAAGAATTTTCTAGGTGTTATTTAGTTTATTTTTCCAAAGACACATTAGTAAATTTGAATCAATTAAATATAGGGTACACAGGCTTGCATTTTAGTCACTAAAATGCTCATATGTTCCTACTTTCGTAGAATCTCATTATACACAGATGTAATATATATATTGTCCATTTCTAATTGTCTCCTTCCAACGTAGACCAGATGACATTTTGACCATTCATTTGTCCTGAGGTTTAATGCCACGCTGGATTCATAGTTCCTTGAAGCCTCTCCTAAATGACACTCAGCCCTCACGTTTGCTTTCCACTTTTTGGTTTATTGCCTGTGCTAACGCACAGGCAAGATGACTGTCTTCCACACCCATCTTCAACTATGACCTGCCAGCTGAAATACTAAGTTTCTATGATTCAGTCTCATTCACTACTCTTCCCTCTTCCAAATTTTTTTAACATTGATTAATTGAAGCAGAACGTAACTTATGCCTTTGGCTATTTTCCTGTTGTTTTGATGCTCTTGGGAATGGAGAGGTTATTTTTGAAGATGATCATATTTTCAGGTGAACAGCTTCCCAGCTAACAGAAAGATGGAAAAAAGAAAGAAGATTCACTGATAATAACCTGTTATATACAAATAGAACGCATAACTTTGAGTCAGATTCTTATTACTAGGATTAGCTTAGACCATTCTAAGTACAGAGTAGCTATGTTTTGCTTTGAATTTTTAAACGAACTGTCACCAAGCATTGTCAGCTTTTTAGGATAACAAAAAAATCTGCTCAGTTATTATTAGGGCTCAATGGATAATGTTATAGCATACTTTCTAGACCTACTCAGTTCAATATAGCAGTCACTAGCTACATGTGGCAGTTTAAATGAGTTGAAATGGAATATAATTAAATTAGAATTTTTTTTAAACAATCTGATTTTATTTTTTATTTTATCTTATTTATTTATTTTTGACTGTGTTGGGTTTCGTTGCTGTGCGCCAGCTTTCTCTAGTCGCAGCGAGCGGGGGCTACTCTTCATTGCGGTGCGTCGTGGGCTTCTCGTTGCGGTGGCTTCTCTTGTTGCGGAGCACGGGCTCTAGGCGCGTGGGCTTCAGTAGTTGTGGCACGTGTGCTCAGTAGTTGTGGCTCTCAGGCTCTAAGAGCACACGCTCAGTAGTTGTGGCGCACGGGCTTAGTTGATCCGCGGCATGTGGGATCTTGTCGGACCAGAGATCGAACGGGTGTCCCCTGCATTGGCAGGCGGATTCTTAACCACTGAGCCACCAGGGAAGCCCCCAATTAAATTAGAATTCAATTTTAATTACAGTCAGTTGCACTAGGCACATTTCCAATGCTCAGTAACCACACGAGGATACTGTCTACCTTATTGGATACTGCAGACACAGAACATTTTCATCATCTCAGAAAGTTCTGTTGATCAATGCTGGCCTAGATAATTAAAAGCATTTCTGAGCCTTTAGCTTTCATTAAGAGTCAATATAATTTGACTGTAACTGTAATTTCTGTAAAAAAAAATTGGTGTAACTGTAATTTCTGTAAAACTGTCTTCAAGGACTCTAGCTCTCATTTTATCAGGGGACCTTATGCAAAAACCCACATGGCAATTTTTCCAGCGCCTAGCACTAACAGAAAATGTCTTTTAGCATCAGTAGTTCAGAGCTTCTAATGACAGAGAATACATTATTAAACATTTCCCATCTTGGTATCTAGGAACGTCAGACTCAAGTTGTTTGCCCTGCTGTAATGACTTTTTCTTAGTTAACTGGACTCTCTAATATAAGGAGATTCTTCTTTCCTCTACCAAACCTAAATACCCATCACCAAAAACAAAGCACACATTAGTTATTTGGTTCTTTTTTTTTTAAATAATAGTTTTATTGAGATACAATTCACATACCATACAACTCATATATCAAAAGTATACAATTCAGTGATTTTTAGTATATTTACAGAGCTGTGCATCCGTCACCATAATCAATTTTAAAACATTTTCGTCACCCCCAAATAAAAACTTTAACCCCTTTTTTCCTTTCTGCCCTCCCTCCTTTTCCTCCAGTCCCAGGCAACTACTAATCCACTTCCCGCCTGTTTAGATTTACCGACTCTGGACAGTTCATATACACGATATCGTACAGTATGTGGTCCCTTATGACTGGTTGTTTTTAATCTGTGTTTTAATTATAATTCCCTTAAACACTGTATAGAAGTAAAAACAAATATAATTTTTTAAAACTATGGAATGCCTCCTGTTTATGAAGTACTTCCTCTGCATGTTGCTACAGGGCAGAAGCTGGCGAACTCTCTGCTTGGGGCCATATGGTAAATAATCTAGGCCGTGTGGGCTGAACAGTCCCTGACAAAGCGCTCTTCCATTGAATCACAAAAGCAGCCTTAGACAGTGTGTAGAGAAGCAACAGGTTCCAGTAACATTTTATTACCAAAACAGGTGGCCAGACATAGTTTGCAGACACCACTCTGGGATGAAAAAGAAAATGGTTCCCATCCAAATAAGGGTAAAAGGTAAAGTGGGGATACACGTGGTTCCTCACCTCAGGGCCTTCCCCTTTCTGCTACTTCTTCCTGCTCTCTCTCCTCTGTCTGGCCAGGCCAGCCCCTAATTCTTCTTCATGCTCCTCCTTTTCTCTAGATTAGATTAGATTAGATTCTTCTCTTCTGCTCAGTAGGCTTTCTGTACAAAGTCCATAGCATTTCTCTTGATTATAATAAATATCTCGTGTGATAGATCGTTTAAAGTTTCTTTCCTCTATTGAAATGTAAGTATCTAACTTGATCGCCACAGTAATCCCAGAACCTAACATAGTTCTTTGCATATAGTTGTCACTCCAGTATTTGTTGAGTTTCTCAGTCTGAGACACAGTGTTTGAAATGTGCCCTACATACAGATAAGAATATAGTAGAGCCTGGGCTTAGGGCTTTTGCCTGAATTATAAGGTGTTTCTGCTTCACCTACACTGTGATGTTTGCCAAATTACTTATCTTCTTAGTGCTTCAATTACACGGTGTGAAAGGTTATCAGGGGGATTAAATGAGGTGGTACCTGTAAACCACTTAGCACAGTGAAGTGCTCAATCAACATATGTCAGCTGTCATCCCAGAGGGAGTTTAGAGGCTTGTGCAGTACAAGGAAGGCTTTGCAAAGTTGTAGCAGCTGCCCTCAGAAGGGGTTTCAGTCTAATGGGAGTTCTGCCCAAACAAGAGGAAAAAGAAAACTTAATTCTTGGAATTTGTGGCTGGTATTACCTCATGGTGATCCATTCAGAAAAGTCAAGCCAGGATCAGGAATTCTTTGATGCAGCAAGCAAGGAAATGACCAAGAACTAATCAAGAGTCCTAGGTTTAGCTCACCTTGTTCCAGCTGTGTGACCTAGGGCTTAACGGTATAACCTCTCTGAACCCTATAGTCCTCATTTTCAAAGTGTTCATTAAAACAACTGCCACATCTCCGATGAGACAACATAGGGGAAAGGACCGTGTATACTATAAAATTCTATATGTGCCAGTCTTATTATTTTAGACGGCTGCAGAGCATTCCACAGTTCATTCCACAGAACATTCCACGTTCCATTTATACAACGTGATTTATCCAGTATTTTCCCTATTGATGGAAATTGATATTATTGCCATTTTTTCGGTACTACAATAATTGTGTCTTTAAAGCCTTGCCTTATGTTTAATTCATTAGAATAAATATATTGTGCTAAGGATAATGAACATGGAAAAAAAAATTAACCCATGGGAAAAACTATATAAAGTAAAAGGGAATTAAACTAAGGAAATAATGGCAATAAAAAATTTTAAAGATCTAAGTTTTTTAAATGTTAGTCATAATCAAGAAAAAGCAAATTTGTCTACTGTTATGGAATTATGACCAATATATTCCTTTAACCAAATTTACATATTTACATTCCTGATAAAAATAATATATCAGTGGAGTGATTGTTTTATAAAGAATTCACAATAGTATATCTTTAAGTAGCAGGATTTTTAAAATAATTTTATTTTTAACCAAGTTTTCTGGGATTTTTTAAATGTAAAATGCAGGTTTGTTTCTTTTATAAAGAAAATGTATTACTATTTTAAAAGCAGTCAACTCACACAACCAGAACCAAATGCTTTGTTTTATTTTAGTTGCAATTCATCATATTGGCCTTTAAAAAAAAAAAAAAAAACTTAGCAAATGTTCATTATCTATTTATTTATTTGTAACTTATTTGTGTGTATGTATGTTAAAATCCAAAAAGGATTTAAAGCAGACAGCATTAGTCATTTTTTATTAAATTACCAGTAATGGGTAATTTGGGAGCTTATTTTCTTTACAAGCTTAAATTATGAAATTTATATAGAGTCAGTGCAGAAAATTTAGAAACTCTTGAAATTCACAAAAGAAAAAAAGTTATCTGAGATTCCACCAAGCAAATGAACAGATCCTTTTTAAAATTACCTTAAAAGGAACATGTTATTTTTGTCACTTTATATCATCTTTTTTTTTTGCGGTACGCAGGCCTCTCACTGTTGTGGCCTCTCCCATTGCGGAGCACAGGCTCCGGACGCGCAGGCTCAGCGGCCATGGCTCACGGGCCCAGCCGCTCCGCGGCATGTGGGATCTTCCCGGACCGGGGCACGAACCCGCGTCCCCCTGCATCGGCAGGCGGACTCTCAACCACTGCGCCAGCAGGGAAGCCCTGTCATTATTTTTAAAAAGACAAAGGTTTATGTAAGGAGAGAATAGTATTTCTTCATTACTTTTCATTTTCAAAGTCTATTTAAAGGTGAAGAGCAAGCACTTTGCCACAGAATATCTTGTCCATCCCATCTTCCCAAACAGCCCCTAAAACCCCTACTTAACACCACTTAACTGGCAAATCAGACTGAAGGAAAAAAGCAGTTGCTCCTTTTTGCTACTACAGTTTGCCGCCGCACTTGTAGAGGTTCTGCTTGTTTGCATTTGGTACATTTATCTTTGCAAATATCTTTTCCAACTTAAACTGCCTGTGAGAAAAGTCGAAGGTCCTTCCAGAATGGCAGAGTGTCTGCAGCCGGTCTTATTTTTGATACCCTTCTTTCTTTAGACCTGGAGCCTCCCCCTCCTAGCAGATTACCCTGAGCCTTTTCCCTTCTTACACTCGTGGCCTACATTCCAGGAGATCAAGCCTGGCACATGTTAATGAATGTAGGTTTTATTTAGAAACATGACCACTTGTCACTCACTGCTCAGTGTCATACTGTCAGGCAGAGACTTACCAACATTTGTCTGGAGTGAGCATTTTCATACTTCCATACACAGACTGGGGAAACTTTCATCCCCACACAGGATTTAGCCTTTTGCTCTGCAAACCTGACTTTTGCAAGTGGAAACTTCATGGTGGTGGCGGAAGATCCGTGTGCCCTGAGGATGGCAGAGGACAGCTGTGTGGACGCAGAGCTCCCCGATTGTAACTGCAGTGTCACAAGGCAGGCATCTCCTTGAGTTTCTTCCCTTGGGCGTAGCTTTCATGTTCCATGGGGGATGGATGCTGGAGCTTTAATCCATAATTGTGTTGGCCAGTGTTACGTGGCGATGACTGGTGTGGGGAGATAGTTGGCCGTGGACTCCTCAGACTTATTTGTCGGTTTGTTTTCTTGTCTCCTGCTGGGCCTGCGGAGCTGGATGAAAAGGTTAATGGACTTTGTTATGGTTCAGTATCTACTTGTCTTGGGACTGGATGCATCATACGAGGAGTATGGGTACAGTAGAGAGCCTGAGACACAGGAAAGAGATTCAGAAAAAGATTCAGTGGAAAGATCCTGTTAGTCCATCATCTGCTATTTAAAGGATGGGCTCCTTCTGAAACTGAAATTCAGTCACGGCCTGTTCACAGCTTTGTAGGTGAAAGCGTTCCTTTAATAAATAAAAATCTACTCATGTTTCAGGGGCTGGGAGGGTTTTGTGTGTGAGAGAAGGTTGTTTCTGTTTTATGTATGTCAGTAGGTTTTGGTCACTGACTAGTATAAAGGTTTTCAATAGTATGTGTAAAATATAGAAGGTTAGGTCTAAAATGGCAACTTAGTGCATTATACACATGTTTACTTCGTGATTTGTTTTCAGTTAGAATAACATTACATCAGGAATTTTCATTTTGTTTTTAAAAAATATTTTTCTTATACCATAACATCCCCCAGACAAATTCCTACTGATGAATAGAACTTATTAATGGTACTTTTGGTTCTTTTATATTGAGAATATGAATTTTTTTGTTTTGGTTTATGGATCTACTAAATTTGTTTGAAGGAAAGTAGTGAGGTATATATATGAAATATGTAGATATAGATGTGTATATGTACGTATTCATGTGACAATATTAAGAAGCTGGACAACTGGATTTCATAGTAGAATCCTCCTCAAGAAAGGTCAAGTGTGCAGGAAACACACTGGACTCTGAAAGGGGAACCAGAGTGTAGGGACTTACATATTCACCGGGCTGGCTAAACTTACCCAGACCTGTGACGTCTGTAAACACCTATTTTCAATTATAACCCTGTATGCTACCAAAAGGAGTGTTGCTCAAGCTTCTTACAGTGATAAATAAAACTATTATGATGCTTCACCCAAGGATTTCCTTTAAAGAAATGATGAAAAAAGATGTGGGACATTTCTCTTAAAGAAGAATGATCCTCGTCCTGCAAATACCAAGTTTAATAGCTCAAGGATGATGTATGGGGGCCTGATCCCACACCTTCTCTCAGTTCACATCCGCTCTCCCCAGCACACACACAATGTATTTTGCTATTTGTAGTCAAATACATTTTTTTAAAAATGAGAAAGGAGAACCACTTAAACATTCACCCTCCCTGACTTTACTAAGATTTACACGTTCATTTGAAAGAGGAACTTGCCCCTAATAGACTGTATGAACAAGCATTTCCACGTCACGATGCCCTTGACATATTGCACTAACTGCTCTGACTATTGGAATTCCTTCAATGTTATACAAGGTTACTAATCCAGTAAAATATTTGGCTACTGTAGACAATATCCAATGGAACGGTGTTTACTTATATCCCTTTGTGCTTTGGATCTTTTGATCATTTTTGTCAGTGAATTTTGAACCAAGAAAATGAATGAATTTTAGTCCTTAGCAAACAGATCATTTGCAAATGTTGGACCTAGAGGAAAATTTAAGTATACATTTAATATCAAATAAATTAAATTAAAATATGTTAACAAAATAAGCAATATTTTAGTTAGAACGCCAATTATTAACGTTTAGCAGGCATTTAAATAGTACCCGACTTTGTGCAAGGCAACAAGCTCAGTCTGGCAGCTAGAAGTGGAAAGGGAAAACCCGAAGTGGAAATTCACAGTTCCAGCTTTCCAGGGAACTTCCCATGAGGAGCAGGAAGGTGAGCATTAATAATACCAGGAAGTTCGAACAAGGGTAAGAAGGAAGCAGGCACTGAGTGAAGGACCCTCCCAGCCTCCAGGTCCACATAAAACCCTGATGATGTCATGAGTTTTCTTTAAAACCCCATCCCGAAGCATAGTCAGCATTCAAATCCTATCAGACCTGAAGACAGGAAGCTGGTCAAGTGGCAGAGGTTCCTGAGAGGACATTCTTATTGGGGTCAAACCAAGATGGACAGCAGTGCAGTGAGCCATTCTTCAGTCCTGTTCCAGTGGGTTTATTGATTGTAGACTGTCCTTTCCATCTGGGACACTAAAGCAGGATGGCCAAGGTCATGGTAAATCCTAAGCCCGTACCATGGTCATTGGTAGAATATGTACCCTGAACTTTATACCCAGTAGCTGCTCAAAAACTGTCATTCACTGACTGACGCTCAAGTGAATTTTGTCTGACATATGAGAGACATGTGAGTGGGTTGTATGTAACAGTTATTGGAATTATTTTTCAAGGCTAATGCCTTGAAATGCCCTAGAGACAGAGTACAAATTGTACTTATAAAGCTAATTAGAAAAGTATTATCTTGAATGGAATTATGATAACATATTGCAATGCATGTTTTCTGTTCCCTTTCAATCCTATATATTGTGGAACGTGAACATAATTTTTTAAATACACATTTTTAAAACAATATAAGGTAATGCACCTCAGCATGCCTTTATACACTGATCAAATATAGGGATTTTTATTATAATTAATGAAATACAGATATTATTATCAAGAACCGACCATCATGAAAATACTTCTAAGCATTTGTATGACAGAGGAAAATTGATGGTGTCATGACTAGATTTTCATTTGAGAGAGAAACATTGATTTATAGAAACTGTAATAGAAGTGATGATATCCATTTTAAGCAATTGAAAATGAATAAAGGGGCTTCCCTGGTGGCACAGTGGTTGAAAGTCCGCCTGCCGATGCAGGGGACATGGGTTCGTGCCCCGGTCCGGGAGGATCCTGCATGCCGCAGAGCGGCTAGGCCCGTGAGCCATGGCCGCTGAGCCTGCGCGTCCGGAGCCTGTGCTCCGCAACGGGAGAGGCCACAACCGTGAGAGGCCCGCGTACCGCAAAAAACAAAACAAACCAAAAAAAAGACTTACTAGAGAATGGACTTGAGGCTATGGGGAGGGGGAAGTGTAAACGGTGACAAAGCGATAAAGAGGCATGGACATATATACACTACCAAACGTAAGGTAGATAGCTAGTGGGAAGCAGCCGCATAGCACAGGGAGATCAGCTCGGTGCTTTGTGACCGCCTGGAGGGGTGGGATAGGGAGGGTGGGAGGGAGGGAGACGCAAGCGGGAAGAGATATGGGAATATATGTATATATATAACTGATTCATTTTGTTGTGAAGCTGAAACTAACATACCATTGTAAAGCAATTATACTCCAATAAAGATGTTAAAAAAAAAAAAAAAGAATAAAAAATCTCAAAATACTTTGGTTATGAGACAGTTTCTTCGGAGAGGTGGCTCCTGACCAGAGAAGCAAATCCTAGTCATCTGGGGAGGCACAGAGGGCGGGGAGAAGGTGGGGAGAGAGTTAGCAGTGGCACGTGTGGATGGAAAGCACCCCTAAGTGATCCAGTACCGGTCCTAGGTTGAGAATCACTTCTTTACTCTCTGGAAGTACTAGAGTTGAGAAATAAGTGATTCTGAGTGCACGTTGTCTGTCTTTGAGAACATTCTACTGCAGATCCCTGCCTTGAAATATATCACATCCTTAGAGTCTTGGGGCCGGAGGGTTGTTTTGTTTTGTTTTCTTTCCTGGCTGCGCTGCGCAGCATGCGGGATCTTAGTTCCCCGACCAGGGATCCAACCTGTGCCCCTTGCAGTGGAAGCTCAGAGTTTAACCACTGGACCGCCAGGGAATTCCCTATCACATCCCTAGATATTTTTTTTTCTTACAATTTTATTTTATTTTATTTTATATTTTTTCTTAACATTTTTGTTGGAGTATAATTGCTTTACAATGGTATGTTAGTTTCTGCTTTAGAACAAAGTGAATCGGTTATACATATGCATATATCCCCATATCTTTTCCCTCTTGCATCTCCCTCCCTCCCACCCTCCCTATCCCACCCCTCTAGGTGGTCACAAAGCCCTGAGCTGATCTCCCTGTGCTATGCGACTGCTTCCCACTAGCTATCTATTTTACATTTGGTAGTGTATATGTGTCCATGCCACTCTCACTTTGTCCCAGCTTACCCTTCCCCCTATCCTCAAGTCCATTCTCTATGTCTGCATCTTTATTCCTGTCCTGCCCTAAGTTCTTCAGAAAATTTTTCTTTTTTTTTTTTTAGACTCCATATATATGTGTGAGCAAACAGTATTTGTTTTTCTCTTTCTGACTTACTTCACTCTGTAAGACAGACTCTAGCTCCATCCACCTCACTATAAATAACTCAATTTTGTTTCTTTTTATGGCTGAGTAATATTCCATTGTATATATATGCCACATCTTTAACCATTCATCTGTCGATGGACACTTAGGTGGCTTCCATGTCCTGGCTATTGTAAATAGAGCTGCAATGAACATTGTGGTACATGATTCTTTTTGAATTATGGTTTTCTCAGGGTATATGCCCAGTACTGGGATTGCTGGGTCGTATGGTAGTTCTATTTTTAGTTTTTTAAGGAAACTCTGTACTGTTTTCCATAGTGGCTGTATCAATTTACATTCCCACCAACAGTGTCTGAGGGTTCCCTTTTCTCCACACCCTCTCCAGCATTTATTGTTTCTAGATTTTTTGATGATGGCCATTCTGACCGGTGTGAGATGATATCACATTGTAGTTTTGATTTGCATTTCTCTAATGATTAATGATGTTGAGCATTCTTTCATTTGTTTGTTGGCAATCTGTATATCTTCTTTGGAGAAATGTCTATGTAGGTCTTCTGCCCATTTTTGGATTGGGTTGTTTGTTTTTTTTGATATTGAGCTGCATGAGCTGCTTGTAAATTTTGGAGATTAATCCTTTGTCAGTTGCTTCATTTGCAAATATTTTCTCCCATTCTGAGGGTTGTCTTGTGGTCTTGTTTATGGTTTCCTTTGCTGTGCAAAAGCTTTGAAGTTTCATTAGGTCTCCTTTGTTTATTTTTGTTTTTATTTCCATTTCCCTAGGAGGCGGGTCAAAAAGGATCTTGCTGTGATTTATGTCATAGAGTGTTCTGCCTATGTTTTCCTCTAAGAATTTGATAGTGTCTGGCCTTACATTTAGGTCTTTAATCCATTTTGAGTTTATTTTTGTGTATGGTGTTAGGGAGTGTTCTAATTTCATTCTGTTCCATGTAGGTGTCCAGTTTTCCCAACACCACTTATTGAAGAGGCTGTCTTTTCTCCATTGTATATTCTTGCCTCCTGTATCAAAGATAAGGTGACCATATGTGCGTGGGTTTATCTCTGGGCTTCCTATCCTGTTCCATTGATCTATATATATATTTTTTGTGCCAGTACCATACTGTTTTGATTACTATAGCTTTGTAGTATAGTCTGAAGTCCAGGAGCCTGATTCCTCCAGCTCCGTTTTTCTTTCTCAAGATTGCTTTGGCTATTCGGGGTCTTTTGTGTTTCCATACAAATTGTGAAATTTTTTGTTCTAGTTCTGTGAAAAATGCCAGTGGTAGTTTGATAGGGATTGCACTGAATCTGTAGATTGCTTTGGGTAGTATAGTCATTTTCACAATGTTGATTCTTCCAATCCAAGAACATGGTATATCTCTCCATCTATTTGTATCATCTTTAGCTTCTTTCCTCAGTGTATTATAATTTTGTGCATACAGGACTTCTGTCTCCTTAGGTAGGTTTATTCCTAGGTATTTTATTTAATTCCTAGGTATTATTTTGTTGCAATGATAAATGGGAGTGTTTTCTTAATTTCACTTCCAGATTTTTCATCATTAGTGCATAGGAATGCAAGAGATTTCTGTACATTAATTTTGTATCCTTCTACTTTACCAAATTCATTGATTAGCTCTAGTAGTTTTCTGGTAGCATCTTTAGGATTCTCTACGTATAGTATCATGTCATCTGCAAACAGTGACAGCTTTACTTCTTCTTTTCTGATTTGGATTCCTTTTATTTCTGTTTCTTCTCTGATTGCTGTGGCTAAAACTTCCAAAACTATGTTGAATAATAGTGGTGAGAGTGGGCAACCTTGTCTTGTTCCTGATCTTAGTGGCAATGGTTTCAGTTTTTCACCATTGAGGATGATGTTGGCTGTGGGATTGTCATATATGGCCTTTATTATGTTGAGGTAAGTTTTCTCTGTTCCTACTTTCTGGAAGGTTTTTATCATAAATGGGTGTTGAAGTTTGTAGAAAGCTTTCTCTGCATCTATTGAGATGATCATATGGTTTTTCTCCTTCGATTTGTTAATATGGTGTATCACATTGATTGATTTGCATATATTGAAGAATCCTTGCATTCCTGAAATAAACCCCACTTGATCATGGTGTATGATCCGTTTAGTGTGCTGTTGGATTCTGTTTGCTAGTATTTTGTTGAGGATTTTTGCATCTATGTTCATCAGTGATATTGGCCTGTAGTTTTCTTTCTTTGTGACATCCTTGTCTGGTTTTGATATCAGGGTGATGGTGGCCTCGTAGAAGGAGTTTGGGAGTGTTCCTCCCTCTGCTATATTTTGGAAGAGTTTGAGAAGAATAGGTGTTAGCTCTTCTCTAAATGTTTGATAGAATTCACCTGTGAAGCCATCTGGTCCTGGGCTTTTGTTTGTTGGAAGATTTTTAATCACAGTTTCAATTTCAGTGCTTGTGATTGGTCTGTTCATATTTTCTATTTCTTCCTGGTTCAGTCTTGGAAGATTCCTAGAGCTTTAAAAGACATGTTGCTCTTGACATCTTTTCCAAGCAGATACCTCTTTAGTTGAACCAAGTTTACAACTCGGAGATGGAGATATTTTGCTTATCTGCCATTCATTTCTATTAGGAGCAGTGTCAGTAAGGTGACCACATGTCCTGAACCAAAAGGTGGACAGTATAAAAAAACTTACGGTCTAAAAGCAGAATTGAATTTTAAGGAAGGGTTGTACCAGAAATCATTGATCATTTGCTCCTCCTTCACATCGCCTTTTGTTTTAGAGCCATCTATGTACATACATCCAGTCAGCCATGTCAGGCCCTCAACAGAGACTCAGTAGTCGATTTTTGCTACTATTACTTGGTAATAATAGAGTTGAGACGTACTATCTGTGTCCCTCCCAAATTCCTGCTGACACCCTGCCCTCACTGGGAAATAACGTTTCAAATCTAATTCATCTATCCCTGCTCTACGCCCCTGATCCTGCCTCCTGTGCCTCCTCGCCCCATCATCTGTATTCATCTGTAATTTCTCTCCTTTTTCTTCTGTCTTTGGCTCCTTCCTCATGAGTTCCTTTTTCTCTGCCTAAAAACATTCTAAAGCGATTCCAAAACGTTAAACTACATTAAACAAAACAAAAAAACAAAAAATCAGTTTTTTCTTGTAGCCAGATAGATCATTCTACAGGATTCATACCGTATTTACTTACCTTCGCTGCCTACTTTTTAAAAATAATTAACAATCCTCTTTCATTATAAGTGTATTTCTCTCAAATGCGTCCTGTTTTCTGTTTCCATAGCCCTTGCTGAACTGTTCACTTAGGGTCAGCAGACCTCTTCTAATGAATAGCTCTTTTTAGACCTCATCAACTACCTTGCTCTGCCTTTGACAAAGTAGACCCGTGATTCCAAACTTAAGCATGCCTAGGGCTTACTTGGAGTGCTTGTTAAGTGTAAATTCCCTGGCCACACCCCCAGAGGTTCTGACTCAATAGGACTGGGTTGGGGTCTAAGAATCTGCATTTATGTGAGGCAAACCAGGTGAAATCTAATGAAGAAGGCATTCAGATCACACTGTGACCAACACTTTCTTCTTTTTCTAAATTATTTTTAATTGAATGTATTTGACACACAACATTGTGTAAATTTAAGGTAAAATTAAGGTAAATTTAAGCTTGTTACTTTGATACACTGATATAATGTAATATGATTGCCATTGTAGCGATACTTATCACATTACAAAATTAGAGTACAATATTGTTGTTTATATTCATTTTACCGTGCATTAGATCTCTAAGGCTTATTTACTACTCGTTGCAAGTTTGTACCCTAAAATACCGTCAGTCCTATCCCCCGCCCACCACCAATTCTTTCTTGAAACATTTCCTGCCTTTAGTTTTCTGCTACACTTCCCTGCTTCACCTCCTTCCTTTCTGATTATTTTTTCTTCAACTGTGATTCCTCCTTCTTTAACCTTTTAAAACTCATTCTTCTTAGTCCAGCCCCTTTCAGGATGAAATACATCCTTTCATAGGGCTTCAACTGTATGCCAACAGTATGTAAACCAATGCAATAAACTTCGCCGTCTCTTCTGGACCTAAGAACTATATTTCCATACATGTCTAGCTGATCCCACAGACTCATCGTACCCCAAACTTAATGCACCATTAATCCCAAGAACTTGCTCCTCATTCCTGTATCCTCTGAGGCAGCAGCATCTATCTAGTCACCCAACTGGAAAAGACATCATTTCTTAACTCCTTCTGCTTCACGTCATGTCGGTTCGTGAATTTAGCAATCCACTCCTCAACTGTGTCCCCACTGTTTCCAAGTGTAGGCTTTTGATGCAAACTGCTTGGACTATTCTATGTACTTCCTGAATGAGCTCTTACCACAGCCTTGCCTCAGCCTTACACACTCAGAATCAAAACTCATCTTAACATTCCTCCGCTAATAGATCTTGGGAAAGTTCTTATTTATCTTTGAAACTACATACAAATCCATTGTCATGTCACTGTGGGAGATTTATAATCTTGCTCCCATCCACCCATCAGCCTTACCTCTTCCTCTAACCACTTCTTCTGTCTTTCCTGTTTCTCTTCCCCGTCCGTCCACCACTGATCTCCTTGGCATTGTGACACTATTGACCTTCACAATCTCTGCTCTTCTTCATTGTTTCCTAGGCCAGAAATGTTCTGCTTGGCTTGTATCCACCTCTCAAGATGCAGCTCACATGTCATTTCTTCACCTTCCTTCTTTCTTCAAAGTCTAAGCTCCTCAAAGGCAAGGATGAAGCTTTAGTCATCACTGTTTATCTGTCACCTAGCACCATACATGTTGGTAGGAGGAATAAAGAAATGAACAAATGGTAAATGAATGAATGATTACTGAACATGGCCAGACAGAATTGATCACTCTTTATTTATTAGCCAGAGACTTCGTTCACTTCTTTAGTTTAGTTCTTACCACACTTTGTTATATCTCATTCTTTCCATGTTCAGATTTCTGGTCAGATGGTACATTTTATTAAGAAAATAATCACATCTGATTTCTTTTGTCTTTCTGGCATCTTAACATTTAACGTGTCCACGGATGATGGTTAGAGAAATGACAATTCTTAAAGGAATGAGTTTTTACTCCTTCCTGGCGAGAATGGGAGAATAGTTATTTGTCGTTATTTTTTAAGCATGCTATGTAGTGAATACTATACTGCATTAGGCTCTTCAGGTGGAAGATTGGGTACCTGCCCTCTGCCACTTACAATCCAACAGGTCCTTAGTTACCTTTAACGTGATATGGCATCATTAAAGCTCAAATTGCTTAAGTGCATGTGATATCTCACTGATAGTTTTATCTTCAGTGTGCTTTCTTCTTATGACTGAGTTTCTGCCACAATATTGCTGAAATACATCCCACAGGGGGTAAAGTGATTAGAACCATGGATGTGTAATCTGTTTGGTGACAATCCACTGGAAAGGTTAACTTTTTCCTCCCAGTTATTCTTCATAGTAGTATAAATTATATTATTTGCAAAAGTCAAGTAGTATAGATTATATTATTTGTGAAAGTAATAATTTCTGTGACAACCATGAGGTTTCTATCACTGTTATATTAGTATAGCTGTGCTGAGTATAACCATGGTTGATATTTTTTTAATGTTTCCCATGTACTGGCACCCTCTGTCGTTCACCTCATTTAAATCTCACAAGTACTCTTACTTCATTTCCATTTTATAGGCAAAGAAACAGAGACACAGGAGGGGTGTACGGCTGCCCACAGTCACACAGCCAGGCTGAGCCAGGCTGGACTCTGGCTTTAGACCCAGTGCTGGCTTCTGCTCATGAGGGAAACATGAGTGAATCCTCTCACTGAAGTTGATGTCTCTCCTTCTCTGCCCACAGGGTAAAGAAGCTGAAGGAGACCCTGGTCGCCGTACAGCAGCTGGATAAAAACATGAGCAGCCTGAGAACGTGGCTGGCCCACATAGAGTCAGAGCTGGCCAAGCCCATCGTCTACGATTCCTGTGACTCAGAAGAAATACAGAAAAAGCTTAACAAGCAGCAGGTAAGATGTAAAACAATGGAAGGAAAGTTAATAGGTTCTTGAAAATCTGTCCTCCTGGCCAGAATAGAGACGTGATTGTGAGATGGTGAATTAGGATGGAAAATCTGGAGGAAGCTAGGCAGGACTGGTGAGAAAGGGAAGGCATTGGCTAGAGAGGTGTTTGGGGCAAATAGGTTCCATCTCCTCACAAAGTTGACTCTTAAGAAGGTCTGCCATTGTAGGGTTAATGTCACTGGTCTGCCAAGAAGCCATCCTAAGATGGTAGATTAGGTTGAGCTGCAATAATGTATCCACAACAGTGCTGACAGTTTTGTTTATTTATTTGTGGGTCGCAAACTCACAACCATGGACTTAGAAACGAGCCTTTTTCTTTTTTCTGCATACAGCCTTTGGAGAAAGATCACAGTGCATACTTAGAGTTTTTAGAGTCTAACATAATTTTGTTTTGCAAGGGGGACTGCACGACCTGCAGACCACATACTGTAATGTCATCTTCATGTGTGTAGCACATACAGCACAATACACAACCCAGCAAAGCAAAAGAGGGTGACCCTGAAAAATACGTACAGAAGGGATTTTCACTTCCCACTCCCCTTGCTTATTCTTACTCAGCACAGTAGACTCCAGCTGTCAGTAATAAACACCATAAATCCCCCATAAGAAGTATTGCTACTTCATGCTTTTAGATTGTCCTTGAAAATTCTGCCTGTGCTCTGGTTATTTCCATTACATTAAGCCATTATATTCAAGTTGCTTAACTTTAAAAAAATGTATAAACAGACCTATTTCTTCAGTCCTATGAAGTAGTTTATGTATTTTATTTTACAAAGAGAACAGTTATTAAAATACAGTTTTTAGGTGTTGGATGTTTAAATTAGCATTTATTTTTTAAGAAATTGTTAGCCGGACATTTTTCAATTTTCTGTAAGAATAAAACCCTTTGATGGGACTCTCTGATGTTTGAAATTCTGATGATTAACTCTGGGGGTTGTGGTTGGCCTCCAGCTCCCCCACATTCTCCTGGAGAACATGGTAATGATATCTACATGTGACAAGAGTTAAAATGCTAATGACCAGTATTGTAATTCAGCAAATGTGAGAAAATCAAAACAGTATCTAGTTAAGTATGGGAAATTGATTATACGCATCCGTAGTTGCAGCCGCTACTAAAACCCTAATCAAATAAAAGGTCAAAACCTACGATGGCAAAAAGAACAGAAGAGAAGATGATAGAGCTGCCAGACATCCGAGAGAATTTGGAAGGTGGAAAGTAGACAGATGAACAGTGATGGTGTTAGCAGAGCGGAGGATGGAGAAAGCTGATTCACGCCGCAGAGTTCCCAAAATGCTCACCCGGGAAGTGGAGCTATCAAGTCTGTGGGGCTTTAAAGGGAAAATGGCTGAAAGTCTGAGAAAGGAGTGGTGAGATGAGCAGATTTCCCCTAAGCCCAGCTAGTCAGGCAGCTCTGCTTTGTTGACTCTCTGGAGAAGGCCATCCAGAGGGACTTGGGATTCGATGACACAGGACGCCATCTGTGCTGGAGCCACTGTGTTAAAAACAGAGGGATTAAGGGAAAGACTCTGTGCCAAACCCCACAGCATCGCCTCTCATGAGGTCACTAGCCAGGCTTATGCTGCAGCCAGGATTTACACGAGAGTTTCAAAATCCAATTCAGTTATTCTGTAAAAGTCCCCCTGCCCCCAAAATAAAGTGGAAAGGAAGAAATTACCAAAGGAGTAATGCAGAAAAAGCATTCCCAGATTGAAAATTTACACACTTCTAGAACACAAACCCTACAGGTGCCCAGGAAAATTAAAAACAAAGCTATAATGAAATTTCAGAACATGGGGGATAAAAGAAGATTTTAGGGCTTCCAAGACGAAAAAGTTGGATTTCTCCAAAACAAGGATGGAAGCTAGTAGACAATGACGGAATGCCTTCAAAAAGCTGAGAAAATTTTTTATGATTTAGAATAATATATCTGCCATTTCATATATAAAATATTTACCTTCTGTGCACACATTCACAAGAAGCTAATGAAAGATATGCTCCATATACTGAAATGAGAGGAAAAATAATATTCAACCCAGGAGAAGGAAGTCCCCAGGATGATGGTAAAGGGAAGTCCCAAATGACAATGGTACTGCAACCTAGGAAGAGCCTGTCCAGACAGGAGCAGGGAGTCTGGGTGCTCTAAGAGGAACATCTCCAAGGAAGGAAACAGTTGAGCCAGATGACCTGATGGGCTTAACCATCCTGGAAGGAGCTTTATTAGCACCATAAGAGAAAGAATAGCAGTTAGCAATATAAATTTTTTTTTATTAGAGTATAGTTGCTGTACAGTATTCGGTTAGTTTATACTGTACAGCAAAGTGAATCAGCTATACGTATACATCTATCCCCTCCTTTTTGGATTTCCTTCTCATTTAGGTCACCACAGAGCACAGAGTAGAGTTCCCTGAGCTATACAGTATATTCTCATTAGTTATCTATTTTATACATAGTATCAATAGTGTGTATATGTCAATCCCAATCTCCCAATTCCTCCCACACACCCCCTTTTCCACCCTGGTATCCATACGTTTTTGTTCTCTACATCTGTGTCTCTATTTCTGCTTTGTAAATAAGATCATCCATAACTGTATTTTCAGATTCCACATATGTGCATTAATATACGATATTTGTTTTTCTCTTCGATACGATGTTTGTTTTTCTCTTCTGACTTACTTAACTCTGTATGACCGTCTCTAGGTCCAGCCATGTCTCTACAAATGACCCAATTTCATTCTATTTTATGGCTGAGTAATATTCCATTGTATATATGTACCACATCTTCTTTATCCATTTCTCTATTGATGGACATTTAGGTTGCTGGCTGTTGTAAATAGTGCTGCAGTGAACATTAGGGTGCATGTGTCTTTTTGAATCATGGTTTTCTCTGGGTATATGCCCAGTAGTGGAATTGCTGGGTCATATTTTAAAGAGAAAAAGAGAGCGAGGGAGAGAGAGAGAGAGAGAACTATTGATTTTAGAAAAACAAAAAGTTATGTAAGAGAAGAAATACAACCATAGCATATTTTGTTGCTTAAATGTGAAAAGTATTAAAACACCATAATCATGCAAAGACGTGATTATTGCTCTAGCTATAAGAGGTGCTAAAATAGTCATTGGGGCCCCGTGAGTCATGTAGAAGTTTATTCCCTCTCTGCTGCAGAAGCACTGATAATGTCTAACATTTAGAAATCAAGAAATAGCAATATAAACATGTTACTTAGAAAAACAGCAGTAAAAACCAGAAGACAGAGCTACAAGAGATGGAAATGGTTTTTTCTGGAGAAGAATCAGGAGTGAAATGAAAAGGGTACTACTTCATTGGAAGCTTCGTAGTCGTTTTTGACTTTTTAATATATTAATAAATGTTCATATAGCTTTTAATTAAAATTTAAAGGTTAAAAAAAAACCTGTACACCAGTAGTTAAAATTGAAGACTTTCTGGATTCCAGTCCTGGCCTCACCACTTTTCTGTGTGGAGCAGAGCAAAGTAATGAACTCTTAACCCTCAGCTTCCTAACATATAGGTTGCTGATAATGAGTACACGGCTCCCCGAGTTATTGTAAAAGGTTAACAAGAAAAGCACTTAGCACAGTGCCCAGCATAAAGTGGGCGCTTAGCAACTTTTATTTTAATCATATCATATTTACTAGTTTCCTTTATGGAAATTGTTTGACCATGATTTTGTAAAAATTGTAGCATTTGGGGATCCATGTTTGAAAAGACAGATAAATAGTAATCTGTCTCCAAAAGGGAAAAATTCTGACAAATATTTAAATGGACAGATTAAATTGGTAAAAAATACATCGTCTTCTATTTCCCTATGTGGAGTTTCTGTATGTCTCTCTTGCCAATGTACTTAATTCTTATAGATTTAATTAGGCAGAAGTATATATAGACTTGAGATGGCTTCAGAGAACGTTTTGTCCGATTTCTCTGTGTTATAAATGAAAAAGAATGAATCCAGTGACACTATGTGACAATTTGAGGCCATCACCAATGGAAGTTAAAACTGAGACTAAAATTCTGATCTGTATTTGGGTACTTATATAATTATAAGACCCCCTCAAGCCTTATTTTATATATTGATCTGAACAAAAACTTCTGAGCAGAAGCACAGGGGGACTTTTCTCCAGTGTTTACTGTGTTAACCTGGTCAAGCTCCTGGAGGTAAATCTCACCAAATTGGGGGGCCCCCATGACTGGGTGGGTCAGAGGTGTCCACACTGAGCCTCCAACAGTTCGTCAATTAGAGTTCTGGGTTTCACACACCATCGCTGGTTCCCACAGTGGTTTCCCCTTATGAGTCTCCCCTCTGAGAGAGATTCAAAAGTATATGGAGGAGTGATGTCACCAAGACGGTGGCATAAGCCATTCCTGACTTAAGTCCCATCACAAGAAGACCAACAAGCAACTATCCATAGACAGGACACCATTGTGAAAATCCCAGAACCCAGGGTGAGGCTGCAGCAGCCCTTGGACATCAGAGACCGAGAAGGACCACGTTAGAAGGTGAGAGGAGTGACTGCACTCTGCCCACATCGCCTGCCCCAGGCTGGCACAGCACCACACCAGAGCGCCCCAGCCTGTGGTTTCTCCAGTTGGAAAAGAGAGGCCAAGGTGGGGAATTCCCTGGCCGTCCAGTAGTTAGGACTCCATACTCTCACTGCCAGGGACCCAGGTTCAATCCCTAGTCAGGGAACTAAGATCCTGCAAGCCGTGGGGCACGGCCGAAAATTAAAAAAAAAGAGAGAGGCCAAAGCGGACACCCAGCTCCCCCAGTATTGTGTGACACTTCCCAGGAGGCCCGCTTGGGTCTCTCTTCATGGGGGTCACTAAGGAAACCTATGAGGCTCCGTCACGGGGGATCAGATAGCGATGGAGAAGGGGTGTGCGGCTTACAGCACCTGCACTCAGATCTGGGTGGGCTGCATTCCTGCTTGCAGCTGCACCCAGCAGAGATGCCAGCCAGCGTCTCTGCTCATCAGCAGAGACCAGCCAGCGGCCCCGTGTAGCCTGCAAACTCAGTTAGCAGCTCTGCTTCATTTGGGTCCCCAGACAACTGGCATTACAGGCCTTGGAGCTCTTTCTACCCCCCGGCCTGGGCAGGGAGGCAGATTCCCAGCCCCACCCAACAGCTGAGCACAGTCTCCGTACCCCCCCACCAGGAAGCCTGGCCAGAGAATCCAGGCAGCCATGGAGCCCATCCAACAGCCCTGCTTGGGCGGGGAGCCAAGCCAGAAGCCCTACCAACTGTTGAGCATAGCCTCTGGCCTTGCATAACCAAGGAGCCTGAACAGTGACCTTAGGCATCCTCAGAGCCCAACCTACAACCACACCCAGCCATGGAGCCCAGACTACAACTCTACTCAGTGGTGGAGTCCACCCAAGGGCCTTGTCTGATTACTGAACACAGCCTGCAACCTTGCCTGGTCAGGAAGCCCAGCCAGTGACCTCGTCCAATTACCAAGCATAGCCTGTGACCCCACCCAAGAAGAAAGCTTAGACAACAGCCCAGCTAGACCATGGAGCACAGTCTCTAGGCTCACTCACTGTGGGATTCAGCTGGCAGGCTCTCCTAACCAGAGAGCCTGACCAGTAATCTTGCCCAACAGGGGAGCACAGCCAGCGGTCTACCTGATGGCAAAGCCTAGACTGTGGCCCTGCCCAACTCCAGGGCACAGCCTGCAGCCCTGCATGATCACAGAGCACAGCCTGAGGCCTCACCTGAACAGAGTCCAGCCAGCAGCACCTTCTGGTCTGGGAGCACAGCCTAAGACCCCATCAAGAGCAATTACAGTGAGACTTCCCTGGTGGTCCAGTGGTAAAGCATCCGCCTTCCAATGCAGGGGACGCGGGTTCGATCCCTGGTCAGGGAACTAAGATCCCACATGCCGCAGGGCAACTAAGCCCACGCTCCACAGGTACTGAGCTTGCGCACCTCAGCTAGAGAGCCCACGTGCCACAAACTACAGGGCCCACGTGCTCTGGATCCTGTGCGCCACAACCAGAGAGAAGCCCACACGCCACAGCGAAAGATCCCGCGTGCCGCAGCTAAGACCCAACACAGCCAAAAAGAAATTAAATAAATAATAAATAAATAAATCTTTTAAAAAAGACCAATTGCAGAGACCAACTTGCAGCCCTGCCCAATCACAGAGTCCAACCGGTGGCACTGCCCTGCCAGGGGACGTACCCTGTGACCTCACCCAGTCAGAGGTGACTCTAGGGCCCAGCCAGCAGCACCCCCAGGCCCACCCCAACCTCAGAGCATGGAACGTTTTCCAGGAGAGATTATATGTTAGATCACAAAACTAGTCCTAATAAATTCAAGAAAACGGACATTGCATCAAGTATCTTTTCCAGCCACAATGATGTGAGACTAGAAATCAATAACAGGAAGAAAGCTGGAAAATTAACAAATACATGGAAATTAAACAACACACTCCTGAACAACCAGTGGATCCAAGAAGAAATCAAAAGAGAAATAAAAAAATATCTGGAGATAAACAAAAAAAGGAACCCAACATACCCAAACTTATGGGATGCAGCAAAAGCAGTTCTAGGAGAAAAGTTTATAGTGATAAATGCTTCCATTAAGAAAAAATAAGGATTTCAAATGAACAGCCTAACTTTATACCTCAAGGAACTAGAAAAAAAATGAAAAAACTAAGCCCAAAGTTGGCAAAAGGAAGGAAATCATAAAGAGTAGAGCAGAAATAATGAAATACAGAATAGGAAAACAACAGAAAAGATGAACGAAACTGAGTTGGTTCTTTGAAATTATAAACAAAATTGACAAACTTTTAGCTAGAGTAATCAATTAAAAAAGAGAGAGGACCAAAATAAATAAAAATTATAAACGAAAGTGGGCACATTACAAGAAATACCAAGGATCATAAGAGACTACTCTGAACAATTATAAGCCAACAATTTGGGCAACCTAGGAGAAGTGGATAATTCCTAGAAGCATACAATCTACCAATATTGAATCATGAAGAAATAGAAAATCTGAGCAGATCAATAATGAAAGGAGGTGGAATCAATAATTTAAAACCTCCCAACAAAAAGTCCAAGACCAGATGGTTTCATAGGTGAACTCTACCAAACATTTACAGCCAATTCATCTCACTCTTCCAACAAATTGAAGGGAAAAGAACATTCTCAAACTCGTTTTATGAGGCCAGCATTACCCTGATACTGAAGCCAGATAAGGACACCATAGGAAAAGAAAACTATCAACCAATATGCCTGATGAATATCGATGCAAAAATTCTCAACAAAGTACTGGCAAACCAAATTCATCAGCACATTAAAAGGATTATACACTGTGATTAAGTTGGATTCGTTCTGGAATGTAAGAATGATTCAACATATGCAAATCAATAAATGTAATATATTACATTACTAAAATGAAAGATAAAAATCATACGATCATCACAATAGATGCAGAGAAAGCATTTGACAAAATTCAAATGATCATAACTCTCAACAAATTGGGTGCAGAAGGAATGGACCCCAACATAATAAAGGACATATATGACACACCCGCAGCTAACATACTCAGTGGTGAAAGATTGAAAGCTTTTCCTCTAAGATCAGAAACAGGACAAGGGTACCCACTCTCACCAATTCGATTCAACATAGCACTAGAAGGCCTAGCCAGAGAACTCAGACAAGAAAAAGAAATAAAAGACATCCAGCTCAGAAAGGAAGATGTAAAAATTGTCTCTGTTTGCAGGTGACATGGTCTTATATATAGAAAAATCCTAAAGACTCCACCAGAAGACTTTTATAACTAATAAATTCAGGAAAGTTGTAGCATACACATTCAACATACAAACATCACTGTGTTTCCATACACTAACAATGAAGTATCTGGAAAATAAACAAAGAAGACAATCCTATTTACAATAACATTAAAAACAGTAAAATACTTAGGAATAAATTCAACCAAGGAGGTGAAAAATCTGTACTCTGACACAATAAGACATTGATGAAAGACATTGAATAAAACACAAATAAATGGAAAGATATTCCATGTATTGGAAGAATTAATATTGTTAAAATGTGCATACAACCAAAGCAATGTATAGATTCAATGCAATCCCTGTCAAGATTCCAATGGCACTTTTTACAGAAATAGAAAAAAATCCTAAAAGTCATATGGAACCAAAAAAAGACCCCTAATAGCCAAAGCAGTCCTGAGAAAGAAGAACAAAGCTGGAGGCATCATACTTTATGCTTTCAAATTATATTTCAAAACTATAGGAATCAAAACAATATGGTACTGGCATAAAAACAGATACATAGACCAGTGGAACAGAATAGAGAGCCCAGAAATAAACCCACACATACACAGTCAACTAATATTTGACTAATAAGAATACTCGATGGGGAAAAGGTAGTTTTTTCAAAAAATTGTGTTGGAAAAACTGGATATTCACATGCAAAAGAGTTAAACTAGACCTCTATTTTACACAGCTTAGAAAAATTAACTTGAAATGGATTAAAGACTTAAATTTAAGACCTGAAACCTAGAGCAAAACATAGGGAAGAGGCTTCCTGACGTTGGTCTTGGCAGTGATTTTTGAAAGCACAACCAACAAAAACAAAAATGAATAGGTGTGACTAAATCAAACTATAAAGCTTCTGCACAGCAAAGGTAATGATCAACCAAACGCAAAGGCAACCTAGGAACGAGAGAAAATGTTTGCAAACCACATATCTGATCAGGGGTTAATATCTAAAATATACAAAGAATTCCTACAAATGAATAGCAAAAAATAAATTATCCAATTTAAAGATGAGCAAACGACCTGAATAGACTTTTTTTTTTTTTTTTTTTTTTTGCGGTACGCGGGCCTCTCACTGTTGTGGCCTCTCCCGTTGCGGAGCACAGGCTCCGGACGCGCAGGCTCAGCGGCCTTGGCTCACGGGCCCAGCCGCTCCGCGGCATGTGGGATCTTCCCGGACCAGGGCACAAACCCGTGTCCCCTGCATCGGCAGGCGGACTCCCAACCACTGCACCACCAGGGAAGCCCTGAATAGACATTTTTACAGAGAAGGTAGTCAGATTGCCAACAGGTACATGAAAAGATGCTCAGCATCACTAATCATCATGGAAATGCAAATAAAAACCACAATGATATATCACCTCACACCTGTTAAAATGGCTATTATCAAAAGACAAGAGATAAAAAGTACTGACAGGGATTTGGAGAAAATGCAACCCTTGTACACTGTTGGTGGGAATGTAAGTCGGTGCAGCCACTATGGAAAACAGTATGGACTTTCTTCAAAAAGTTAAAAACAGAACTACCATATATGTTCCAGCAATTCCACTTTTGTATGTATCTGAGGGAAATGAAATCACTATCTTGAAGAAGATATCTCCACCCCCATGTTCACTGCAGCATTATTTACAAGTGAATACATGTAAGCAACCTAAGTATTCATCAACAGGTGAATGATAAACAAGGCATTGAATTTGCCCAGAGTTCTACCATGTGAAATCTTCATATTAACCACATAGAATATAAATGCAAAATGTGCATTATTTTTTCTGTTGAGCTTTTAACTCCATTTACTCAGAGTATTCCATTATTAAAAAGGAGGCCTGTTGGTGTCACGTTTTGCTTGCCCTATTCATCAAGGTCCTCAATGTATTTTCCTTTTCTTTTATACAGTTCTCGAATTTGCCTAGCTTTTCTCTTGATAATTCCTCAACTTACTCAGTTAGCTGGGATTTATATTCTTGTATGTATATTCTTCTTCCTGTTTTTCTCCTTAACACCATGTTCTAATATCTTCTATACAAACTCTGGCTTATTGTTGAATGCAATAACAGTGCCTTTGATTAATTTTGGAGATTTCATAAACTCCATAGACACAAGAAAATAAATTCTGTACAATATTTCTATTTCACTAAACTGTCGTTTCAAATCTCTTGCATAACCTCTCAGTTATATGGAAGTTATCACAGGAATTGCTGGTCTAAAAACATAAAATAAAAATATTAACAAAAATTGAACTTTATTATCATATTTCATATCTTCCTATTTCTGTCCTACATTTAAATTTGCTCACTGAGGAAGCTGCTGATGAGAACGATGCCATACATGACAGAAAACCTAGGTCCCTTCAACCATGGTACCTTTTAATGATGGGGGCATTAACTGTTTAAAACAGTTTGTAGATCTTTGGAGATCAAATCCCAGTTTTTGAGTGCCAGCTCTTAACAGGAGCACATGTATTCCTTTGACTGATTGATCTGTGGATTGGAATGGAAGGGAAGATCTGTGAAGTAGAGACTGGGGCAAGATTCATTTTTCTATCACTAAAGAAGCTCATTTTACTCAATACAGTTGACGTAGTCTCTTTTATTTGTTCAGTTGATATTTTGGCTTTGCTCACATAGCTAAAATATTTCTAGATTCATTTTCTCATACTTTTGAGGTTGCGGTATTTTATAAAGGAACGTGAAGAAACTTCATGCATTCAAACAAATGAAATGTTTGTCGAGGTTTTGCCTGAGCATTTCTGAGTCAGTGAATATACTGCTGCGGTTTCTCCCATCTGTACGCAAGCGTTTGATTGAAGCATGTCTCCTTCCCTGCAGGAGCTTCAGAGAGACATAGAGAAACACAGCACGGGTGTGGCCTCTGTCCTCAACCTGTGCGAGGTTCTCCTGCATGACTGTGATGCCTGTGCCACAGATGCCGAGTGCGGGTCCATCCAGCAGGCTACGCGCAACCTGGACCGGCGATGGAGAAATATCTGCGCTGTGTCCATGGAAAGAAGGCTAAAGTAAGCCGGGCTGTGCAAACAGTTGCGAAAGAGGAAGGACCAAAAAAACAAAAAATTTACCCAGAGTGTCTACGGTTCACTATTTGCTTTTGGTTGCAATGTCCAAAAATAGCCTTTGTTTCCCAAAGTTGCCATCATCTACGTTTACTTGGGAAAATAAGTACGTATAAAGGTCATATATAAATATAACAAGCCAAGTTACACCTGACCTAACAGTTTAAATATAATTCAGAGAAATTAAAATACGCCCTTGCTGAACAAATATAATGTTACAGAATTAGTGCTCTGGAAAACTAACATTCTTTCATAGAAAAGGAAATAATAAAACAAAGGACATACCTTTAAGCCCTTTGAAATTCAAGGTGGTAAAAAAAATAGTGATTATGTTAGAAAATTATCACAGTGACTTCAGGCACATAATCTTTGTGGTCTCTGGGGAACTTTTGAAAGGATACTGTTTATCTTGCCATCATTGGTAGATTTTGATTAGGGTAAATTTGACATTGAACTTAAATGGATTTTCAAACCTTAGTATAAGTTCAACGGAAGCTTGGTATGAGTGTGCGCTGCAGGCACGGTGTTGCACTTTTTTTTTTTTTTTTTTTTTTTTGCGGTACGTGGGCCTCTCACTGTTGTGGCCTCTCCCGTTGCGGAGCACAGGCTCCGGACGCGCAGGCTCAGAGGCCATGGCTCACGGGCCCAGCCGCTCCGCGGCATGTGGGATCTTCCCGGACCGGGGCACGAACCCGTGTCCCCTGCATCGGCAGGTGGACTCTCAGCCACTGCGCCACCAGGGAAGGCCACGGTGTTGCACTTTTAAACTTCCTTGCGTGTACCCAGAACAGTTCACACCATGTGCTTATCTTACTCAGTTTGACTAATTCCAAATCCAGAGCTGCAGGACGTGTGTTTACACACACACACACACACACACACACGCCCGCACGCACAGCTGTTTCATCTTAGCTCAAACAGTTGTTTCTTTTTCAGTCTGGGCAAGTTTGGCTCAAGGAACGGTTATTTTTTGGCACCCGGTTGCTTGTTTTGGGCACTCTTAGTCCTGTTGCAGGTACCAGACAGGGTTCTGGAGCACAAACAGTCTCAAGCGATCAGATTCTGTTCTTTCATTTCTGTCTTAGAATTGAAGAGACGTGGAGATTGTGGCAGAAGTTTCTGGATGACTTTTCTCGTTTTGAAGATTGGCTGAAATGCTCGGAAAGGGTAGCTGCCTTCCCCAGCTCTTCTGGGGTGCTCTATACAGTTGCCAAGGACGAACTAAAGAAATTTGAGGTGATTTTCGGTTTCAAATATTTCATCTTTATTTTGCTACGAGAGTAGCCAGCTGGTAGTTGGTGTCCCAAGACCTAAACAATCTGTTCACCCACATATTATTTGTTCAAACAGCTAGGTGATGACTTTCTGGCCATCTTTATTATTACCTCATAAGTAGGCAAAGAAGAAGAGAAAGGAAGTTTTTACTTTAAGATTGTCAAGAATTACAAATAAAGTAGTAATGCCCTTCATTACATTATAGAATTATTCAATTCTGTTAGAAAACACGAATCATGATTCCCCCCAAAAGATCTTGGCATTCTTTTGATCTCATAATTTTTTACAGTCAACCTTCTAAGATTCAGATATGATGGTTTTCCATGCCAAAAAAAAAATGATCATGAAGAACCTAGGGGCAAGACAGGAACAAAGACACAGACCTCTTAGAGAATGGACTTGAGGATATGGGGAGGGGGAAGGGTAAGCTGGGACAAAGTGAGAGAGTGGCATGCTCATATATACACTACCAAACATAAAACAGCTAGCTAGTGGGAAGCAGCCGCATAGCACAGGGAGATCAGCTCGGTGCTCTGTGACCACCGAGAGGGGTGGGATAGGGAGGGTGGGATGGAGGGAGACACGAGGGAAGAGATATGGGGACATATCTGAATCAATAACTGATTCACTTTGTTATGAAGCAGAAACTAACACACCATTGTAAAGCAATTATACTCCAATAAAGATGTTTAAAAAACAAAAACAAAAACATCTATCTGTCTTTCAATGTATTTTCTTGATTTTCTTTTTAACCTAACTGGAGCATAGATATATATGTATTTTTTAATCATTGATAAAATAGAATTGGCTCCAGAATTGATCAAATATTTTAAATCATAAACCATCTCTAATTATAAATGAAGAGCAGCGCCATTCTTGAGTCACCAAGATTTTTCAATTTTATAGAGACAAAAATGACAGCAGTATAATTGTATTCATAAACAAAGGAATCATTCAGTAACAGATTCTAGTTCCTTGCCATTCTGGGCAGTCTCGAGGCTTGCTCTGTCGCTGGGACAGGATGAAATCCCAACTTCTCAGCCTCTCATTTTCACAGAGGACCTGACGTAGCCTTAAGCTGACCATTTTTTAATTTGAAGTTTCTTTTCCCATCAATGCCCACTGATCGGCAGTTGTGTTCTCAGATACGCTGACAGAGAGCAGTTCTGATGCATGGATCTTACAAAAATCATTCTTGGTTGCTAAGTCTGCCCCAAGCTCCCTGAGATATTTTAAACTAAGACTAAAAAAATCCAACCAAATTCAGCTGGATTTATTTTTACCTTGTGATGCCAGTTAACCAGGCATTTTTGGAGGCCTGTTATGAAGTTTATGAACTAAACATGAAGTTTAGTTTTTGTTCTTGTGGAGTTTAAAATCTACGAGTCATAGATGGGCAAGTCATGAATCTATAAAAGTGTTCAAATACTATGTGAAATAAATAAGTTATTCTGATGTCTGAATATGCACTTATATGTTACTATACCACTAAATTCCAGAGAAAAAAAATCCTATCTAAAAGCTTTTCCCTTAGAAAGGTTCTAGTAAAAAGCCACAATAAATTCTGCAGTAGATTTCAGATCATCCCAGTGTGAACCAGTGCTAGTGGAAATACTCTTGTACTGCATCTTATGACACTCAGCTTCATAAAGGTTAAACCTTCTATAGTTGGCTTACACTCCAAAGCAGATTAAGTAAGATCCTTGTTGATGCTATTTTAGACCCTCAGATTTTATAGCAAAGGTTAGCCATGTAGTTAAGCTTCTAATGCTATATAGTTATATAGCTAGTTAAAATGAATGATTTTATTACTTATCTTTGTAGTTAATTTTCTTAAGAGACAGAAATAAATTACAAAAACAAAATTTTGTTTACGGCGGTCTTTGCCTGTTCAATTGCACAAATATTGGGGACAGATCTGGCTGTGCTGGGGTACCCAACCGTGGTGCCCGCGTTCACGCCAGTGAGAAAACATATTCTGTGACTTCCAGTAATGGCAAAAGCTGAACTTTCCTTACCACTTCCTTTTCTGGGGAAATAATTTAAAGTTTGTAGAATACAAGGTTGGATTTACTCGGATAAAGGTTCTTAAAGCAACTCTCAGAAGAAAAAGCATTTCAGAGGCAGAAGTGTGGTGGCGTGTAAACAGTGTGACAAGCCAAAGGAAGCAAAACTTGGGGGTTTAGATGAGTGCAGTCCAATCAGTTATACAATTTTCTGTCCGATGCCAGGATGAAAATCAGTCATAAATCATACACATAAGTTTGAAATAAAAAAGCTTCATTTTATTTTGACCAAATGATTCTTATGCTAGGGTTATGCTACATTACAGAGAAAAAGAAGAGGGAGTATTTTTCCTGTGGAAACTCTAAACTGTACATGGGGTAACCTCCGAAGTAAATAGCTACTACTATGTAAGGTGTCAGATCAGCTCTAAAACGTTTTATGAAAACTGAGTCATTCAGGAGGGCAACAAAAAAGAAGTAGAACATGTTCCACACTGTTTTTACTAAGCTGTTTTTCTTAAAAGTTAATAATAGCTTGCATTTAGAAGACCTTCAGCAAAAGGTAGTTTTATTTTTTTTAACGGACACCAGAATTGAGGCAATTTCTGGATTTCTTAGGAAAGAACATATTTTACAAATTAAAGAGACAGTTCTCTGATACCTTTTCTCAGTGTGGACATCAGAAACTTTGAACATTTTAAACTCACATTTCAGCATACATACATATTTATGTAATCAGTTTGCTTTATGGGAAAGTTTTTTCAGGCTGTTAATTATTTTAAAAACTATATATAATATGTGTATGTTCTAATGTATATGTTACATACGTGTACGTGTTATATGTGTGTATTCTATATATATGTATATATCATGTGTATGTGTGTATGTTCTCTATGTATGTGCATATATTATATATTTATATTGTATATGTATTTGTGTATATACATATATTTATTACTGTTTGCCATTTTCTTTCATATTTTTGTTTGATCAACTCCCTTTCCTTAAGCCACACCGATTATATGACTTTAACAAGTGGAAGTATATGCTGGTTAGAAATTGTCTTTTCCCATTTTGGGGGAAGAGTTCACTTCCTGTTCTGCCTGACATCACAATGTGAAGCCCAGACACCCTTGCTGAGAGCCCTCCGCTGATCTCCCTGTCTGATGTGCCTCTTTGTGGTCTTAGGGTTTCCAGCGACAGGTCCATGAGACCCTGACCCAGCTGGAACTGATCAACAAGCAGTACCGCCGCCTGGCCAGGGAGAACCGCACCGACTCGGCATGCAGCCTGAAACACATGATCCACGAAGGCAACCAGAGATGGGACAACCTGCAGAAGCGCGTCACCTCCATCTTGCGCAGACTCAAGGTCTATACTATGCCTCCTCTGTAGCCTAGAGGCCCGGAGGACAGGATTGGGCCGTTTGTACACAATGTTAGGACATAGTCTCAGTGACTTTGTAAGACTGGGATGGCAAGAGATTGAGGTATCCAGCATGAATTTATATGGCAAAAAATTGCAGGGTTCTGGTAGCTCGTTGAGAAAATGACTTTCCAGGAGAATGTTGGAATTGGCGGTTCCATCTCAGCACGTGTTTGTGGGCTTTTTCACTTTTATTCTTTTCTTTCCACATCCAGCATTTCATTGGCCAGCGGGAGGAGTTTGAGACTGCACGGGACAGCATCCTGGTGTGGCTGACAGAGATGGATTTGCAGCTCACTAACATTGAGCATTTTTCCGAGTGTGATGTTCAAGCTAAAATAAAGCAACTCAAGGTGATACATTAGGGGTTTTTTTCAAATTATCAGTGCGAAGAGAGTCTGAAGAGGAAAGGATATTTTAGATACTTTTGTGAAGAACATCCTAAAGAACTGTTCTTTTTTTGTTTTATAAATTTATTTTTTTATATTTTTTTATTTTGGGCTGCATCGGATCTTTGTTGCTGCGAGCGGGTTTTCTCTAGTTGCGGCAAGCGGGGGCTACTCTTCATTGCAGTGCACGGGCTCTAGGCACGCGGGCTTCAGTAGTTGTGGCACGTGGGTTCAGCAGTTGTGGTGCATGGGCTTAGCCACTCTGTGATCTTCCCAGACCAGGGCTTGAACCCATGTCTCCTGCATTGGCAGGTGAACTCCCAACCACTGCGCCACCAGGGAAGTCCAGAAAATTAGTTCTTCTTGATTGAAAACAAATTCAGAAAATAAGAAAGATATTAAAAATGAAATGAAGAGCATTACCCAGAGATACAACTCCCGTTAACATATACACTTTAATTATTAACTTGATCGCCAGGATTGTTGTTTTTAGTTCTTGTTGTTTTTTCTGATTTGTTTCTAGCACCTTCTAATTGTTTGACTCACATGATCCAGAGCAGTTCAACTTTCTCGTGTTGGGATTTCATTCCACATAGTCTACATTCTTAGGTGCCAAGTTAGTTTTTAAGCATGTTTGGTATGTTTCAGTGTATAACTCAAACACAGTGGCTAGTTAAACATTTTAAATGGGGAGGGATATATATTAGATGTAAGGATTCCCTGAAAGGAAGAGTGTTTAACATCTTGAATAATATGCAGTGCAGCTTGTGAAATTTTCCTCCTAAGATAAGATAGTTTTTTTTTTTAAAGAATAGTCGTGATGCCCATAACTTTAAGGTTGTTATAATAAAACAAGGAAGTTACTTTTAATCAGTGATTCTCAGGATAAAAAAAATCATAGAATAGCCCTGGTATTCTGCCCAGCCTCTCCCTCTCCATCCCTCCCTTCACCTCAATTCTTGCAAGTCATTTCACAGGTAAATCAATATTTAAAAGCTTCATTTTCTACCAAGTGGTAGTTGAATCTTTTCTTTTTGGACTCTGACAGGGTCATGGCATTTATTAACACCCTCCTTCTCCCTTGGCAGTCTTGTTATTATTGTGCAATTTCAACTATTCCAGAGTTTATTCTTTTTTGGGGGGGGGGTGTTGCGTAGGGTCTTAGTTGCGACAGGTGGGCTCCTTGGTTGTGGCTCGCCAGCTCCTTAGTTTTGTCATGCGAACCCTTAGTTGCCGCATGCATGTGGGATCTAGTCCCTGACCAGGGATCGAACCCGGGCCCCCTGCTTTGGGAGCACAGAGTCTTAACCACCGCGCCACCAGGGAAGTTTCTCCAGAGTTTATTCTTGTGTTGAATTAAAATTTATCCCCTGAAACTTGTCCCCTGTAGCTGAACTGTTTTGAATCATATAGAATGAGTCTAAATAATCCTCCAGAATTACCTTTTTTTCAAATAATTATAATCATGCCTGCTTATGTCCTGAAACAATTTTAAAAAATCATCTGAGAAGAATTTGTGACATTGTCATTCGGATGGCTTTCCTTCGTCACGTTTGACATGTCAGGAAATCTAAAATTAAAATATCCAATATAATTCTTTAAAATGCTAAATTTATTGCAGTGGCACTGTATTGCTTACCATTGCTTTTCATCAGGGGCCACCAGTGCTCTCAACTTTATGATGGGTTTGAATGTTTGTTCCTATGATTCTCTTACCCGCACCGTCTGCGGTGGTAAATTTTATTAGCGAAGGGCACCTCTCTGGTCATGGAATGCTAATGCCATTTCTGCCTCCCGTTCTGATTTAAAATTTTTATGTTTTACTTTAGAAAGTCATAGCCTCTTGGCTTGTCATTGTCTATGGTAAATTTAATATCCCCTACATGGCTTTTCTAAATATGTATTTTAGAATTACTTCATGTCCAAGTGAGCAATAAAAAATTACGTGCAATATGTGCTCCCTAGGCCTTCCAGCAGGAAATCTCATTGAACCACAATAAGATTGAGCAGATAATTGCCCAAGGAGAACAGCTGATAGAAAAGAGTGAACCCCTGGATGCCACGTTCATTGAAGAAGAGTTGGATGAACTCCGACGTTACTGTCAGGAGGTCTTCGGGCGCGTGGAAAGATACCATAAGAAACTGATTCGCCTGCCTGTATGTGACATTGTTTTTTCATTATCATGAAATCTAAAGAGAATTAATAATGTGGACTTAGGTAACATCATTGAGTGGGCAAGAGCCCGGACTCTGGAGCCAGAGTGCCTGGGTTCCAGCCCCAGCTCTGGCTACGTCGCCTTGGGCAAGTTACTTCACGTCACTTGCCTTGGTTTCCTCAGTTGTAAAGCTGGTTTAATAACAGTACCTACCTTGTAGAAAGGATTGCTTTGGGCATGATGAGTTAACATATATACATACAAAGAGCTTAGAAGCGTACTTGGTACACATCTTCCATGGAAGATAAAGAAGCTTCTAGAGGAAACAAGGGAATGAAAGTGAGCAATGTAAACAGTGGCTCAATTGATGAGGTTGTTTAGTTGAATTTCTTTCTTCTCTTCCATTTCCCTAATTGCTACCATAATCACATCTCATGGTCAAGATGCTATTATTAGAATATTTGGAATCTTCTGTGATAAAATATATTTTGTATCTGGACTATAAGGTATAAAAGGACCAGCTAAGGTTTTATTAGTAATTCCCTTTTGTTCCTGATATGTGCCATTCTGTACTTACTGTGTTGCAGATTAGGTACTAGGTTGCCTTTATTTACATTTTATTTAATCTTATATCAATTCTTTGAAGTAGGTCTTAATATTATTTCCATTTTTCCATGATAAAACTGAGAACTGACTAGATTCATGTATAAGACATTTAAAAAAGTTATCAGAAGATACTTATTTATTTGATGATAGGAAGTTTAAAATTACCCGCAGCGAGGTAGGAATGTGGTCCCGATAAGCTTGAGTGCTGAGATTTGGTGAAAGGCGGAGCACAGAGTGGGAAGGGGGTCAGCTGAGCGCTGCGGTAACAGGGCTGGCTTGACTGCGTTTCTAGCTCCCAGATGACGAGCACGACCTCTCTGACCGGGAGCTGGAGCTGGAGGAGGCTGCAGCACTGTCGGACCTCCACTGGCGCGACACCTCCGCGGACAGCGCGCTCTCCCCCCAGCCCGCCTCCAACCCCTCCCTCTCACTCGCCCAGCCCCTCCAGGGCGAGAGGTCCGGGCGAGACACCCCAGCCAGTGTGGACTCCATCCCTCTGGAGTGGGACCATGACTATGACCTCAGTCGTGACCTGGAGTCTGCTGTGTCCAGAACTCTACCCTCTGAGGATGAAGAGGGTCAGGAAGATAAAGATTTCTATCTCAGGGGAGCTGTTGGTCTGTCAGGTAAGAAAGAGCTCCTCCTATATGCTAGCTTGAAAGAAAATAAAAAGGAGTGGATACTGTACTGGAAATCCGTGTGCCGAGCAGAATCATCTGCCTTCTCCCATTAGGGGAACTTATACACAAATGAATAATTGGATATTAACATGATTCGCAGATATAAAATTGGCGTTGTGGCCACTGATTTATCCCACGTATACTTATGTTCTCACTACACGACAGGCACTTTATAAGTACTGGAAATACACAGTTCCTTTTCTTCTCAAAGAGCTCACACTCTAGTGTGGAACACAGACAAGTAAGAAACGGCTGTGTGAAATGTTTGGCACTAGGATAGCAACGTACACATGGTGGTGTGGAAGCACAGCCCGGGGATGACTAAGCTGGCGCTTTGGGGAGAGGCTTTAGGGAAGAGGCTTGAGCTGAGACCTGAAGGATGAAGAGGAGTTGGTCAGGAGGACACAGCAATGTTCAGAGCAAGAAAGGAAAGCGTGCCCATCTTGGATTTATGATTAGCCTGAGCGCTTTTGGTCACCTGGAGTTTGTCCAGAATGACAAGGCTGTAGACTGGGAGGCATGGAATGAACAAAGAGGAGGTGGAAAGGCAAACCAGGACCTGGTCATAAAGCAACCTGTTCGTCATGGAAAGGAGTTTGGTTTTTATCATGAAGGCCATGGAGAGCCACAGCAGGGCTCTAAGGAGGGAGGCAATGTGATCAAATGCATATTTTCTTTTTTTTTTCTTTTTTTTTGTTAATACATTTATTTTATTTATTTATTTATTTTTGGCTGCGTTGGGTCTTCGTTGCTGCGTGCAGGCTTTCTGTAGTTGCAGAGAGCGGGGGCTACTCTTCGTTGTGGTGCACGGGCTTCTCATTGCGGTGGCTTCTCTTGTTGCGGAGCACGGGCTCTAGGCGCGTGGGCTTCAGTAGTTGTGGCACGCCGCCTTAGTAGTTGTGGCGCACGGGCTTAGTTGCTCCGCGGCATGTGGGATCTTCCCCGGCCAGGGATCGAACCCATGTCCCCTGCATTGGTAGGTGGATTCTTAACCACTGTGCCACCAGGGAAGTCCCAATGCATATTTCCAAAGAACCTGTCTCAATACTATCTAGAGAAGGGCACATTGAAAGAGTCCAGAAGGAATTGTTTTACAATCCAGGACACAGATGTGATGGTGGCCTGAACTAAGGAAGCAGCACGGGGAATAGAAAGAATGGAAGAGTTATGAGAAATCATAAGACGGCTCCTCCATAACTGATGGTTGATTGAATTGGGATTGAAGTGATTTTCTGGCTTGGGCATCTTGGTGAAAGATGCAGGTGGTCCTAGACTCAGAGGGCCATGAGCAGGAGAGAATGTTCTGGGTGTCTGTGGAGCCACGGGGCCAGGGCAGTGAGAAAGGGGGAGGTGGCGAGTCCCTCTGTGCACATCCTGAACTTGAGATGCTGTAGACTATCCCAGGGGAAAAAGCCAGCAGTAGATGGACGCATGGATCTGAATTTCAGGAACCGGAAATGCCAGTTAGGTAGTTTTCCACATAGTGGTCACCAAGGGAAGGAAGGAGATCGCACAGGAAGAGTGTATGAAGGGACACAAGAAGTATGAAACTTCAAGAAACACATATAGTGAAGGGATGGACAGAGGAAGAGGAGCATTGTAAGGAAGGTGAGTAAAAATAGAATCAATAATCAGAGGCCAATTTGTAGCGCTTGTAAACACGTCTCACACATTCTCTAAAAGAGAATTTCTGCTTGTTTCTGATGGTTCACATTTGGATCCCCAAGGGTATGACACTGTCTAAAAGGAAAATGATTTCTCTCGTTTCTATTTTGTTTTTATGGTACAACCTAATAGTTAGGCATTTTGCATCTAAAGCAGAACTGTCCAATATGTAGCCCTCAGCCACGTGTGACAGCTGAACACTGAAATGTGACCATGCAGACTGAGATTTGCTGTGTCAAGTGCACTTACACGAATACCCAAAATTCAAAAACTTAGCACAAAGGAAAGCATGTAAAATATGCGTAATACTATTTATGTTGATGACATGTTAGAATTAGGGTATATCGGTTTAGTAAAATTAAGTATTAAAATTATTTTCATCCCTTTCTCGTTACTTTTTCATTGTGGCCCTTAGACTCTTTAAAATAATATACGTGGCTCATGTTGTTTCTATTGGACAGTGCTGCTCTAGAACCTGACTGTCTTGGTTGAAATCCCAGTTACGTCACTACTAGCTGCTGAAACTTGGATGAGTGACTTCATTCCCCTGAACCTCAGTTTTCTCATCAATAAAATGAGAATAACACTTCCATGCACCCTGTAGGGTTTCTGTGAGGATAAATGAGTGCCTAGAACAGCACCTGGCTCATAAAACAATCAACGTGAGCCCTTATTATGATTTATTTCAGGAACCCTTTGGTGATCGTACTCAGACTTCTCTGTATGTTCAAGAGTTATCTGCCAAGGATGACTAACTTCCTTTTTTTCCCTAAGAAAATTATTTTCCTGCCATCCGCGAATCAGGGTTTCCAGACCTTAGCTGTCAACTTAGACTGTGTGCTCTTTTTGCAGATGTAACGATCCCCGAAAGTCCCGAGGCCTATGTTAAACTCACAGAAAGTGCAATCAGAAATCCCTCTGGTAGGCACCAAAAGCTAAAGTGCACCTCTGTCCCTCACCTGTAACAAGCCTCCTTCTCTCCCAGCACATCTACTGTACCTCTCACAGCTCTGTGCCAAAAGCATGTGGAGGCAGCACTTCCTCTCTGACTGCTGTCTCAGAAACGAAAACCAAAACATTTGGTTGATCGACACCAAGAATAACATTCCAATAATCAAGTGCAATAAAACAACTGCTCAGCTTGCTAAATGGTAATCACTCTCAGTACGTGTAACCTGTGATGCCCATTAATGGCAGAAAATAGGAGATGGAAACACTAGTCTTAGCACTGGTGCTTTAGTGCCCTGCTTGGTTGTAGCAGGTCTGGCTGCTTGACTTCGAGGAGGGCTTGCAGACCCACCTCTGGCTGAGGAATCAGGGCTCGAGGATCTGGTCCCAAGTCTACCAGCCTATATGTGTGACCTCAGGCCCACCGTTCATCCTCCTGATCTCTGGGGTCCCGTATAAGACAAGGGGTGAAATCAGATATTCAGCTCTAAAATATTATACTTTTAGTTTAATAAGTCTTACCACCCCATAAAGCAATTTGACATGAGAATGTATTCCACAGTATCTTAAGACTTAGATTTTCAAAAAAAAAAAAAAAAAGAATTAGATTTTCCTTTAAGGACAGAACTATTCCTGAAACAAGAAGGCTTAAAGAAAGGAAAATGGAACCCGTTTTGCTTAATGTTGCTCTAGACAAACTGTAGCTCAGGGTCAGTAATCTGGAGGACATTGGAGAGAATAGGGTTTGACCACAGTGATAGGATATTGAGTTGTGAGTTTATTCGTTTACACTTTGGTTTTTGCAGAAAAGCAAAGGACAGGAAGTAAGGTAGCATTACTGAAATGGTTACTGCCTGAGTGATTCCCAGTGAGAAACCTCTTCCAGGTGTATTTAGAAGGTCTTTTTTCCAAAAAACAATTAATAAAGCTTACTAATATTTATTCTGCTTTCACCCTGTGCTAGCTTCACTCTGATGATCAATGTTCTTGTTGAATTCAAAGACTGTAATACACACACACACACACACACACACAATAATTTTGCAAAAGGATGTCACATCTCTCAGAGGAGATGAGCTAGAAGTTCTACGCTGTGAGTGAGAACATACCTGGATGGAAATGGTAAAATCTTAGCTTTCTCCTGATTTTTTTTTTCATTATTAATCTTTTTTTATTTTGCATAATTTTATTTCTTAAAAGCAGTTTAAGTTTTAGAACAAATTTGAGAGGGAGGTACAGAGATTTACCATACAAAAGCAAGCCGTTGCTAGTTTGGTACCTCCACACGTACCCATCCTGAGCTAGTCTTTTCTTGGTTCCCTTGAAGTCCCACCTTAAGTGAACGATGCAGCCACCTGGGACTTCAGAGGCACTATCTTCTACTGAGATGCAGAAAGGAAAATTAGAGGGTGTGTCTTTTTCTGTTTGATAAGTGACTGCAGAGGGAGCCTGAGATGTAACTGCCTCCTAGTTACTGGGGAGCAGAAGCCACCACCTGAGGTCTTTAGAACGCTAACAACACGCAGTTTTCAGGGGATGAGCCAGAAGAGGGAGCAGAAGCACGGGCTATTAGAACCCCCCACAGGCCCCTTTTGCAACACCCAGTCTGCTTGGACTCGTGGTCAAGCACATTCATTGGTCTGGTAATTCGAACTCCTAACCCACCACCATGTCGGTACTAAATGTGCTCTATGATTACCCACACACGTACCATCTCTCTACTGCCTTAGCTGTAGAATTTCTTAACCATCTCCTTGAATGTCAAGCTTGTAAAGATTCTTATGGTCGACACTGCAGGGGATCCTAGCACCTTGGAGTCACAGATCCAACAACTGGGCAAAGCCCTGGATGACAGCCACTTTCAGATGCAGCAAATGGAGAATGTTATCCACAGCAAAACTCCCGCAGGACCAGAGCTAGACTCCAGCTACAGAGGCTATGTGAGTATCCGGACCCTCGTGATCCTGACACATACCTGGTAATCACAATCGTGTGACAAAGAACAGTCCATCTGTGGCACGAGGGTTGTGTCGGCTCTCCACGTACCAAGCTGCCCTTGAACTCGTGTGTGCGAAACAAAGCCCTGTTAGTCGATTACCTTTTGAGCAAAACTGGTCTGTGCTCAGACCCACTGATCCACCCTAATGACCAGCCTGGTCCTTTACACGGAGAACTGAGTGAAATCCATTTAATGGAAAGCAACCAAATGCTTTGGCTCTGGAAAGGGCTTCGGCAGTTTTCCAAATTCAGCTGGTGATTTTCTGACCAAGGATATCCTTGGAGGCGCAGCGTTTAGCTGGTAGATTACTAACACGGAATTGCTTTAGTTCTCTTCCTAGGTGTCTTGATTCATTTGATGATCCTGGGACTTTTTTAATGCTCTGTTATTTGTATGTTCATTCTGGAGAAAACGGTTCTGACTAACAAGAGAGATTTGGGGAAAAGATGACGAGAGATTGTGTGTATTACCAGTTCCATTGTCGAAGCTTTTTGTAAAGTAATAACTTCATTTGCTCTGCTTAGGTTACTGACCGAATAACTTTTCTCAGAGAATTACCTGTTTTCCTACACATACTTACGCAAGAGGATTTGAAAGTAAATCTCTTCTATGCCTCATATCATTTCTTTTCATACCCAAAAGGCTGCTCTGTAAAAGGAAAGAAAAATTAATTTCCTTAAGCCTAATGACAACACCCACGTACTGCTTTTTTGAAACCAGGAGAGAGAACCATTCTAGTTATATCCGCTAACGTTAATATCCTCACAATCACAGAAGACTAATTAATCATGAGCTTACTTCCTGTCCAGTTTGGCCTATTTTACTGACTTCTATCATAGTGAAACCTCTTTTTTAAAAATATAATTTCGCAATGAGCATGCTGACATCACTGAGGTTATACTTAACACCAATCAAAAGCAATCAAAGTAATTTAATAGCAATGTAATTTGTTAAAGGCTTTGAAAGAAAACGTTCTGATCAGTATAGCAGGAGTGTCTTGAAATGATTTTGTTCTTTTAATCTTTGAATACTGTGTGTGATATTAAACACGGAGTTGGAAGCTTTTCTTCTGATGTTAGAATTTATTCCCTTAGTATCTATTAACCATTGCTTAAATTTTCTCGTGAAACAGCTGGCTTTAATATTGTTTTATTCTTTTAAGTATTTTAATACAAATAAATGTCCCTTTGAGATTTGTGGTAATATTACTCTTCCCGCCCTTCAGTTGAAGAAAAAGGGCAGCTTGCCGAAAACTATATATTGTATTGCCAGCTGGGGGCTCTGAGTGTTAAATCCCAGATCGGTGTAGTCTGTTTTGATTCATAAATTTTAAAAGAAATTTTGGAGACTTATGCAAAACCACGTGTGCCAAGTATATCTTTAAGGCATTGCTTTATGTAAACATGAATGTGTCACATGTTTAAGAAGCATGTTTTTGAACTTGACTTTTTTGTTTTCAGCAGAGCGGCTTACTCTTTATAGAGAAGTAGCGCACAGCTACTGCCCTTTTTGAGGAACTCCAAAGATATTTTCTCCAGGAGTTCTTGCACTCATGACAATTTGAGTATTTTGTGACGGGGGACCTCTTTTCTGTATCTAAACAGATGAAACTGCTGGGTGAATGCAGCGGCAGTATAGACTCAGTGAAAAGACTGGAACACAAACTGACAGAGGAAGAGGAGCATTTTCCAGGCTTTGTTAACCTGAATAGCACCGAAACCCAAACAGCTGGTGAGTGAAATAGAAGATCTCAAAGCACCTCGTTGCCCCCGAGTTCCACTGTGCCACTGACCTCATTCTACACTGGTCTATCCTGAGAACTTTCCTCCATGTTACAATGATCTCTGGGGACAGAGCGGGAGGTGAAAATAATCACAGTGGTTTTTTTCCCATGTCCCATGTATTTTAAGGCACCGTCTCTAATCACTAGTCAGGAATCTTCTGTGTGTGCTCTGTACACTCTCAGAGCTTTCCTGCAGAAGGAAACCAAGAGTTGAATGTTATCTTCACCCACTTTCATGCTTATTACTTCTTAAAGCTCCTTACAATGTTAAATCTTATGTAGTTAATATCTTTTCTCCATTATCATTAAAAATGCAGATAGAAAAAACACAGTCACCATACTGTTCTTTTTGTTTGTTTTTTTTTGCGGTACGCGGGCCTCTCACTGCTGCGGCCTCTCCCGTTGCTGAGCACAGGCTCCGGACGCGCAGGCTCAGCGGCCGTGGCTCACGGGCCCAGCCGCTTCGCGGCATGTGGGATCTTCCCGGACCGGGGCACGAACCCATGTCCCCTGCATCGGCAGGCGGACTCTCAACCACTGTGCCACCAGGGAAGCCCCACCATACTGTTATTTACAGCTGATGGCAACAGAAATGCCCAGAGGCATTACTTTCTTTCTGTTGCTGTTTTAAAGTTAGCCACTCATGTAGGTTTCAAACACTTCCTAAACGTTCTCCGTGGAGGATGATCCCTCGCTATCCTGTGCGTGTGCTGTCTTGCCAGGTGTGATTGACCGCTGGGAGCTCCTCCAGGCGCAGGCCCTGAGCAAGGAGCTGAGGAGGAAACAGAATCCCCAGAGGTGGCAGCAGTTTCACTCGGACCTGAGCCGCGTGCTGACCTGGCTGCAGGAGACGGAGGAGGACCTGGAACAGCTTCAGCGCCGGCAGCGCAGCACTGATATCCAGCCCATCGCGCTTCAGATCAAAAAGCTCAAGGTAACTACCCTTGGCCTTTCCCGCAGCGCCGGACAGAACGCTGCCACGTGGCGTGCCCGGTCAGATGAAACCGCTAGCCCTGGCCTGTTGTGCAGTCACACAGCAGCGGGGGAATGGTCAGCACAAACGGACACGAACGCTTCCCCAGCCACCCCAGATCAGAGTGTTTATAGGAAGGCTTGGAAGGGTTGAGAGCTGGACTGCGTTGCAGAACCAGCCCCATGAAAATAGTCATAATTTAATGAATTGGTAGCTAAGAAATGACCAATTAAAGTTTCATGAAACATCCAGGTACCTCTGGGACCTAATTAACCTCTTTTAAAGGAAATACAGCTATGTCCAGGGTCCTACAAGTCTATATCTAGAGCTGGAGAGGAGTCCCCTCCCAGATCATATACGTGTGCGTTTATGGAGACCCAAGGAAGCCACTTGACATTCCGGAATCAGCAGAACTTCTGAAATAGATTATAATAGTGGCAGAAGCAATTTTCGGTGAAATGAATCCAAGCAAACAAAACCCGTGGAGTAATCGCAGTAAAACACGTGACGTTTGCATTTGATTTTGACCTGGACGGGTGTAGTGCACAAGATAACCTCTTTTAACTCCCTCTCTAGATCTTAAAAATCCTTCTCAGCCCAGCTGTTGAAATGCATTGATATGTGGAGACTTTTGTAAACATACTGTGGATGGAGAGCTCGGTTTCTTCTTAATAGGTCTCTTGGTCCTGCCTTTTTGTTTGGAGAACGGCAAGCTGTGCTCTTCCTCAGAAGAGGAGGGCTACCGGGCCCTCCAGGCTCAAGGATTAACTGCCTTTGTTTCTCCCTGGTTTCTCTGTATGCTGTTTCTTTTGGGGTGCTGTATTTCTGCCTTGTTTTAGTTGTTTTGTTTTAAATTTTCAAACAGTGAAATGAGTCTTCCCCACAGATGCTCAAACTTCTTTTTTTTTTTGCCATACGTGGGCCTCTCACTGTTGTGGCCTCTCCCGTTGCGGAGCAACAGGCTCCGGACGCGCAGGCTCAGCGGCCATGGCTCACTCACGGGCCCAGGCGCTCCGCGGCATGTGGGATCTTCCCAGACCGGGGCACAAACCCGCATCCCCTGCATCGGCAGGCGGACTCTCAACCACTGCACCACCAGGGAAGCCCTCCCCCACTGTTTCTTAATCCCAATTCCTCAAAGCCATGGCAACCATTCTGAAATTTTAACACATACTCTTTTTCCATACATATTCATGAAAAATGTGGATTTGTGTGTACACATGTATTTTAAATTACATACATGCTGTTTTGTCACCCATATAAATCTGTTTCTCTTTCACTTTATACCATATTTTCTGAAGATTCATTCGCATCGTCAAGTACACATCTGATCCATCTCTTTTAGCTACAGTGTTGTTCCCAATGGTGTGCACCCACTGTATCATCCAGCCATCCTGCTAAGGCCGGTGTTAATTAATGGATCTTTTAATTTGGGTGAAGCATGTCCAAAGGTCTTAGACTATTTTTCTTTAGTATTGTTATTGTTTGATTGTTCTCCTTTCTCTTTGCAGGAGCTCCAGAAAGCTGTGGACCACCACAAGGCCATCATCCTCTCCATCAACCTGTGCAGCTCCGAGTTCACTCAGACTGGCAGTGAGGAGAGCCAGGATCTGCAGGGTCGCTTGTCCCAGATGAATGGCCGCTGGGACCGCGTGTGCTCCCTGCTGGAGGAATGGCGGGGCCTTCTCCAGGACGCGCTGATGCAGTGTCAGGTCTGTGGGGCTTTGGGCCAGCCGTGCTCTGAAGTCAAACATTTCCAGTGTAGCTGAGTCTGTGACTCGATTTATCCAGATCACTAGGGAGATGCAGTTACTCTCCAAAGTCAGTATTTGAGTGAGATAACTTTGTGCCCAAAGCTTTCATTTTACTGGAGAATTTGTACATGTGACCAGGAGTTCAAAGACCCCACTTCTTTACAGCTAACAAGAGACTATTCCCACATGTTTATCTCAGCCTCACCATTCCTCCTTCGACTCATTCTTTATTCAGTATTTTCTGACCACGTAGAAAGACATTTCTTGGACATCCAAGTGAGCATTACAAATCTTGACTCATCCATTCAGACCACAATTATTTGCCAGGTGTTTACAGATACTGCACTAGGCAGGCAGGATACAGCCCAGCCTCTGCTTTTGTTGGGGAAGACAGACAATAAAAATGCAAATACATGTTTAACCAAGCTACTCACAGATGTTGATGATAAGAGTAACGAAAAAGCACTTTGCGAAGGTGATTGGGGAAGTTCTATGAATGTTTGAGCTGATTCTTGGAAAGATGTTGCCATGAAGGAGGTCAAGCAGATGGCAAGTCCCAGAAGCGGGAAAGGACTTAGTGTCTTCAAAGACAGAAGAAAGGCCAGTGTGATCAGAGAGTAGTCGGAGAGGAAGGAAGGGATGAGAAAGATCTGGGAGGTGGTCAGGAAGCAGATCATGCAGGGCTTGGTGGGTCCTGGCCAGGAGTTTGGGTTATAATCTGAGCAGGATGGGAAGCCTGTTGCCCAGGATTATAGGTGCCCCAGGAGTAACAATAGCTCCTTGAAAGCAGGTACCCAAGCTGTGGTTTCACCCCTGCACTGCCTCCCAGTACAGCGCCTCCCACGTTGGAGATCTTCTGTAACTATACCTTGAATAAGTGAACACTTGGACGCGTGGAGAGATGGGATTGAATTTAGGCCTTCAAAGATGGGAAGATTTGAATACAGGAGGAAGATAGAGGAGCAGAGCTGCTTCCCTCTACGTAGTATTATAGCCCTAGAAATTAAGCATTTTGATGCCAATTTTCCTTATGTCTGGTTTTTCCCTCGAGTGATAAATTAGATGCTTTTGGTAAGAGCATGAACTCAGATAATTACGACAGCTCTAGTGCCTTCCTTAGAAAGGAGTTGTGTATAAGATCTTAAAACCAACGGTAGGAATTGTAAAGCATGGATATTTAAGCTATGAGGGAAAGAAAAATATCTCATTCAAAATGATTTTATGCTCCATGTTTTTTTTAGGATTTCCATGAAATGAGTCATGGTTTGCTTCTTATGCTTGAGAACATTGACAGAAGGAAAAATGAAATTGTGCCGGTTGGTTCTAACCTTGATGCAGAGATACTTCAGGACCATCTCAAACAGCTTACGGTAAGATGTGTGGACTTGGACAGCATCTGGTTATGTTATAGTTGGTACTACTTACTTACTTTTTACGTTATAATCTCTTAGTCTTTCTTTACCCCTCATGATTTCCCATCTCTGTGAAGCAAACATGTACATAGAAGATGATATCTATTAGCTTTAGAATCTGGTTCTAAAGCCATTGCTCATCTAAACATCTCAGACGGTCTTCATCTTAATTAGCTTGTTTTTATCAAGGCAGCTCTTTGGCAGATTACATTTGGTTTTTTTTGTTTGTTTGTTTCTTTGTTTTTCTGCGGTACGCGGGCCTCTCACTGTTGTGGCCTCTCCCGTTGCGGAGCAACAGGCTCCGGACACGCAGGCTCAGCGGCCATGGCTCACGGGCCCAGCCGCTCCGCGGCATGTGGGATCTTCCCGGACCGGGGCACGAACCCGTATCCCCTGCATCGGCAGGCGGACTCTTAACCACTGCGCCACCAGGGAAGCCCTACAATTGTTTTTAATTTAAACTGTATGTGTTGAATCTACATCCCAAGAATATATTGGGTGGCTGATAATTAAAGGAATTAGAATAGAGACCGTTAAGACTTCTTAAGAAGAATTAAGTATACGGATTCAACACTAACCTGAGCACCAAGTTTTCTGAAAGCTAAGACAACAAGGGAAACGTGAAAAGTTAAATGATTTTTATTACCTGACAAAAAGGAAACAAACCAATTCTCAAGGAGCAAGAAACTTTTTCTAGTATTAAATTCTAAAGGAAATTTACAGGATTTCTGTATAGATTCTTATAAAAAGAACTTTGGACAATATAATGTACGGTGTGCTTAAGTGATTTTATAGAAGATAAAGAAGCATATTTGAGTTCCGTTAGGAGAAAATGATTTGCATTTTGTCACTTTTTGTATTTTTAAAATGCTGTTTCTTAACATTTAGTGCTCGCACAGACCTAACAGAATTGTCAGCTTTTAGTTCAGTATCATAAAGGTCTTAGAAACCAGGAGGAAATAGCTATGCCGCTGAATTTTTACTAGACTTTTGACCTCAGACCTTAAATTGCGAGTGATGAATCACCCATATATCTTTTTAAAACTCTTGAATAGATATCTGAGTATACCTCCACATACTTGAGTTTTTCTATATTTATATGTTAATGTTTTACTTCTCTTTTTAAAAGAATAGTTTATGTCTCATTTGCATAACACTTTATATTTTTAATACTTCAACATACATTCACCAGTTTGAACCTTCCAGTGATACTTACTGTGGACCCGGCAGGAATTAATGCCATCATTTTACCAAATGAGAAAACTGAGATCAGAAAGATTCAGGGGTCTTATAGGATACATTTGGGCAGAGGCAGGATTAGAACAGAGGTCCCTGATTCCCAAATGTCATGGGCTGCTGCATCCGTCCTTGTGTGAGCACAGCATTCTGATGCTTAGGTCTAATTGTCCACTAAGTTAAAGTGATGTCATTGTGCGCCTTTGGAACTTTCTCGAATTATTGAAAATTCTTAGAAAAATATTTCTTATGATATTCGTAGCAAATAAGGCATGAGCTGTTGGAATCCCAGCTCAAAGTGGCCTCACTGCAAGACATGTCTCGCCAACTATTGGTGAACGCTGAAGGCACAGACTGTTTAGAAGCCAAAGAAAAAGTGCATGTGATTGGAAATCGGCTCAAACTTCTCCTGAAGGAGGTCAGTCATCATATCAAGGAGCTGGAGAAGTTATTAGACATGTCAAGCAGTCAGCAGGTAAGCTCTCAACAGACGTCATTGTGTAGCATGTCCTACAGGAGACCAAACAAGCATCATCTTTATCCATTTTAGAGACTCTGAATGTAGTACTTGTGAGACTAGAGTGTCCCCTCTCAATCACTGCTCTTATAAGTCTGGCTCAAAATTAAAAAGTAACTCAAAAACTTTTATAATAGGACACTACTTTTGATTCTGTTACATCCAAAAAACCTCCTGTAATTGTTACTGCTAACACTATTATCACCACTACTGTGGCATTTTACTTTACCCAGTTTATTTAAGAATTCATGTGCTTTCAGTAACACTGCGAGAGTAGGTCACAACCAACTGTTGCATATGAGTTTCATATTCAAACCTTAGAAGCTATGAAGTCTCCTTAGCTGGCGGTTAAATCATACAAAATGTTCAGTGTTCACTTTTATTTGTTTATCTATTTATTTCTTTATCTGTTATTTATTTTTAAATTTACTGCATGGTAATATTGTTGGTTTTAAGAAATGTATTTGCAGGTAAGATTGCAAACGTTCAATTGTGAAATCTGTTATGAACACACAAACATGTTGCAGGCAAAAGAACCACCTACTCACAATAACAGCGGTACCAGCAGCAATACAGTTTCTCTGATGCTAAAAGGCAGGCTCCTGGGTGACTGACAATCTTTTGTTTCTAACGCAAACGATTTGGTTTCTCTCCCACCTGAGCACCCTGCAGCTGTAAGGCAGATTCCTTTACCCCCTTCACTTCAACCCATTCTCCCGTCCATGTCATTAAGAAATAATAAAACTCCAAGCGGCCCAGTAATAACAAAGCTCCGCCTGTATCTTCCAGAAGGGCCAGACTCACAACCTGGAAAGCCCAATGCACCAGAAGTATTAGGTTCTGTTCTTCCTGCGGTCATCTGATTCTGTTTTTCCCAGGGAATGGGTTGAGGGATAGATAGGGATGGGGTGGGAAGTACTTGCAGATCACAAAGCCATCGTGGCTCTGGGACATGGAATCATTAAGAGAATCTATTTCCCACGTAGGATTTGTCTTCCTGGTCTTCTGCTGATGAACTGGACACCTCAGGATCTGTGAGTCCTACATCAGGAAGAAGTAGCCCAAACAGGCAGAAAACGGTAACTTTCCACTGGTCATTTTCACTTGGCCCACGGGAGGGACCACTGGGGCATGACAGTCTTGGTACCTCACGCAGGGTCCACGGGCTCTCCCCTTGCAAAGCAGGAGTCCCCCTACAACGTGGGGTTGTCACACAGTGACGCAGAGAAGCTCTGTTTCCTCAGCCCTGCCTCAAACCCTCCCCACATGCACTCAGGAATGGAAAGAGCAGTTCTGTTTTTCAAAAGAATCAGGTTCAACGTTTGGTTGGTATGCAGGGAGGCAGATTAGTTTTCGTGCTCACAGGGCCATCTCTAGAGCAGTGCTCCCTTGTCCCTTTGGTGGCCCCTCCCTTCAAACCCCCTCCGCCACAGTCCACCCAAAAAAAGTAGCATCCACTTAAAAGGGTGCCTCAGCCAGAGGTGGACAAAACTGCAAGCATCTCATGAGACCATTGAGTTTATAAGACAAATGGAGGTTCTGTTGACCCTCAAGCAAAGACACTCCCGAAGGTGGTCTTGAAGGTTTGGGGCGATCGCATTGCCCCCAGAGTGGCAACAACTCAAGGTGACTCACCCGCCAGGCCTGTCGGGGGGCTGTCTCACTGGCACACAATGAGGAGAAAAAGACCAATTTGACCCCTGCTACCCTCTCTACCTTGATTTCTCTGTGTAATTAGAAGCTTGTTTTCCGTTTTGTTCCTTTTTTTGGTCTGGCTTTATGATTATATTCATTTTTATTATCATTCCATTTTCCTTAGTTTTTAGAAGTATTGGTTTCATTTGTACTTTTCTTGTTATAAACACTTAAGTTCTATGCTGATAAATGTTATTATCTTTTTAGGATTGTTTTTTACTACATTCACTAGTTTCCTATAGATCCTAGTTTAAGAATGTGAAGGAATACTGGCTTTTCGAGTCAAATTTTAGGCTTTATTTAACTTGAGTGCTTAACTTGTTGGGTCTTCATCGCTCTACGCAGAATAATCTCACACTGCCATTATTTTTAATCTACCAAGAATTTTAATATTGTTCTAGAAGATGAAAAATATGTAAGGTATATTTGAAATACATGGCACGCGTATTGAATTTTATATGTATTATAAGTAAATATACAGAGATCTTTGGCTAGTGTGAAGTCATTTGTGTTTCTACCATGAAAAGTGAGGGAAATATACCCCTTGTGGTGTGAATGCGCAAACCGCCATGTTTCTTCAATGATGTATAATATAGATGTAAATTGATTTCACTTCTTCATCAAAAGAAAAGCCAGTTTCCTTGATTCATGGGTACTGATCATTTCATTTGATTTGTATTTCCTTTGCTGAACTTTTAGTTTAATTTTCATCAGTAGCTTGTCTTTATTTGCCTGGACTGAACATTCTTCTTTCTTTACCCCTGTTCATTGCAAACAGCCACGAGGCAAATGTAGTCTCTCACAGCCTGGACCCTCTGTCAACAGTCCACAGAGCAGGTACCTTATTCTCCTGGTTTCCACACTGTTCTAGAACTCCAAGAGGATGATGAAAATTGTCCAGAATGTAGGTAGGCCTATATCTGGTCTGCCTCAGGGTAGTTGAGAAACTACTCATTTAGGTCCACGCCCTCGCCTAATAAATTGGAAGAGACTTTTCTAAGTGGAAAGTACAAGAAAATCTCAGAGCGTAAAATATTTGGACCCCATCAAAATTTTGTTTAACTGTACCTAGGCCATCTGGGACTCTTCATCCAATGGTTTTTTATTCTGTGTGCTCGTAAAGATTCGATATCGCTGATGTCACAGCGCAATTTGATTCATGGCAGAATTTTATCATCCTCTTTATTTCTAGATTTTACAATGAGTCAGGTAATAGATCAGTGAATTATTTTACCATTCCCAGAACCCACACATCTGAATAAAATATACTAACACCCCCAGCTTTTTATTTTATTTTTGTGTTTTATCCAGATTGTGGGTTTTGGATTCTCAAAATGGCAAGTCCTAATTTGGTATGATTTAAAATTTCTAAGCCCCTTCTCTCTTCTGCTTATCCTAAAATTTCTCTCCGGCCAGCACACTCAGTCACTCACCTTCCTGACACTTGGCGAGCTCTTTCACTCTGGAAACAAGAGCAGTCAGTGCCCCCCCCCCCCCCCCCCCCCCCCCCCGGGGACCTCCAGAGAGCCTCACAGCTGCCACTCTGCTTTCTGCCTGGCTTCCAACAATCCCTGTCTCTGCAGTTAGCAGTGCTTTGCCTTCTTCGTTGTCGGTGTGATGTCTGTGCTCCCTGGCCCTTCCACTAATCAGTTCATGTTTCCCAGACAACTTTCTAAAAATGGAAATACTGTCCTTGGAAGCAGCTCCCTCACTCCAATCATGAGCAGTTCACTGTTAAAATAGTTTGCCCCTCTGGAAACTTACCACCACTGAGCCGGAATCCCAATTCCTGGAAGGAGGGTGGGGCATGAGGAAGTGTAAACAAGCCCTGAGTCATAGTTTTAGCTTTCCAGCTGTGTGAGGAAGGGGCTGGCCTTTGCATCTGGTTTCCACTCAGCTGCAGTAATGCAGAACGGATTTTGATGTGATTTCTGGTTTTAAGCTTCCCTCCACTATGTTTTGCTTTTTTTTTTTTTTTTTCTTTCCCTTTGGTTTGGTTTGAGGACAATTTTGTGGGGCTTTTTTTTTGTCCATAACAAAATATCAATAATGAAACATGAATGGAGAAAAAGTCACAGGGATTTTTGAAGATAATGATGGGCTTCTCCAGGTGCTCTGATTTTTTTCTTAGCCCCCGACAAGAAAAGACATCGTGTACTATAGGCAGATCACTGCTTTATGTAGTGCGTCTGCTCACCACAAATTGCTGATGTGCCGTGAACAGAGATGGGGCATGTCCCCATAGCGTTCCTTTAAGGACACCAGAGAGCCATTCTGTGGTTGACATAAATGATGGTGATGAGAAGGGAGAAGGCTCTTATGTTGTTATGCGATGTCAATAGCAACCACAGCTCGGTTCCCGGATTTCCCCCATTCTTTCAGACAGTCACACGGCCTTCTGAAATGGCAAAGGCCTCGTTTCTCAGGGCACCAACTGCTTCAATATTGTCTCTTAATGGGGCTTTGCAGCTCGGACAGCCACGTTCTCACTGTGACATCCGCAAGGCGCCTTTCAGCTCCGCTCTGTCCAGCACTGGTTATTAACATCTTTCTGAGCACACAGCATGATGTTCACTTTGCTGCTTACAGGACCTGGAATACAAACGATCTTCACCTGAATGGCCAACTTCGGCAAACAGCTTGGCAGACGGGTTGTGGTTGAACATTCTTGGACTTCTTAACTCCTTGGCACCTCTGTTTGGGGTGCGCCCACGTGGGCAATGACACGGAGAGTCTGCCGGGAAAGAATTAACTTCACTCACAATCCAGGCTGTCACGGTGTTCCTTTACATTGAGACTTGAGATGACCTTGCGTTTGATCTTGCACTGGTCCAGCAAACTTGAAAGGTTATTGCAAAAGCACAAACAGTTGAGAATGTTGACCCCAGCGATCTGCAATGGGAACATTTTAGGCATATATTTATTCTTCCTGAGAGGAAAGAGGCTGAGTTGAAAGAAACTGGGTATTAGTTTGAAGGGAGGGTTCTTATATTTTTTTAGTGGTTTAAAGTCAAATATTAATAATATCAGTTACTTGCCTGTTGTATATTTCATATTGATTCTACAGCTGCCGTTCTGTGTTCTCTTACATAATATTCTAAGCCTACATATGGATTGATGCCAGTGTTTACAGAACACCTGCTATGTTTAGACCCTGGGCCCACAAAACTAATACAATATGGTTCCTGTCATAAAAAACTTGCAATATGTCATAATCTAGAGATCCCCTAAATCAATTACAAGCAGCTTCCCAAGACTCCTTAAAATTCTAAACATTTGAAAAACATCTGAAAGTATACGTTCATAATAACTAGCCACAATTTTTTTTTTTTTTGCGGTACGCGGGCCTCTCACTGTTGCGGCCCCTCCCGTTGCGGAGCACAGGCTCCGGACGCGCAGGCTCAGCGGCCATGGCTGACGGGCCCAGCCGCTCTGCGGCATGTGGATCTTCCCGGACCGGGGCACGAACCTGTGTCCCGTGAATCGGCAGGCGGACTCTTAACCACTGCGCCACCAGGGAAGCCCCTATCCACAGTTTTTGAGATTAAACCTATTTAAGATGCATGCTTTTTGAAGCAATGTTTATGATGGCCCAGCTGATACTTTTTCTCTACTTTTGACTTAAAATTGGCTAACCTGATAGCCCATAACTCTTCAAAATTCTACTATAGATTAGTTGAAGTTCACAAATGGGAAGATTTTACTCCAATTTCCAGCAAAGCAAAGGAATAACTGCTCTGTAGTCTGAAGAGAGGGAATTGATAACTTCATTCCAAAGCTGAGAATTGTAAAATGCAAAACCTCCCTGGGCATCTTTAGGCTTTGGTGCCTTCTGCACAAAGAACTGAGACAGAATAAGAAGTGGCAAATGACTGGCTGAAACACTGAAAGGGAGGGAAAAAAGACCTCATTTAAAAATGTGTTCAAGGGAGCCAAGTACATCTAAGCAGGCACAGTGGGGTTTTTGCATGTACACCAGGGCCTAACTCGAAACACCATTCAGTTTCTTGTGAAATTTTTTTTCTAAGTCTTTTCTGTCAAACTCCACCCTGGGGATTTATTTATTCAAAGTTCTCAAAGCACCTCAGCCTAAAACAGCCTTGCCCCTGGGGCAGGCTGGACACCCGGGCTGAGGACAGGTATAGGGTAAAGCTCCACTATGTTTCTTTGATATTTTGAGGTCTGCATTCCCAGTGTTTCCCGGGACCAAGTCAGACACCTTAGAAAATGCATCACCTCTTTGAAAACACTGCTATAAATCAGGAATATTTCCTTGGAAGGAAAGGCTGAATCCAGCAAAATCCCTAAGGTTATGAGTCATCACACCCTTGCTTTAATAATACAGATAAATAAGAATGATAAGTTGCTGACATTTATTTAGCACTTAGCGTGTTCTAACACCATGCTAAGCGTTGTGTATCTGTTACCTCATTTAACCCTCCCAACGTGTTCATTCCCAATTTTACAGACAAGGACACCAGGGATTAGAGGCATGAAGATGTTGAATTTTTTTTTAATTCAATTTTATTTATTTTTTATACAGCAGGTTCTTATTAGTCATCCATTTTATACACATCAGTGTATTCATGTCAATCCCAATCTCCCAGTTCATCTCACCACCACCACCACCTGCCGCCACTTTCCCCCCTTGGTGTCCATACGTTTGTTCTCTACATCTGTGTGAAGACGTAGAATTGGAACCCAGGTCTCTCTGACTCTGGATCCTAGCTTGTTAACCACTCCTCCTCCATTAGGGCTCCTAATGGGTGGGGTACTTTAAACAACAGTTCCAGGGCTTGGGCTACCATGGGTTGCCTGAGATAGCTTAGGACCAGCCAGAATGTTCATCTTGGAATAAAGAGAGGCAAATCCTAAGTTGATCCTGGGAATTTGTCTTCTGAACCACATTTCCAGGGAATAAAGACCATTCACACAGGAACAGGCAACACGATCGTAGACAACCTGATATTTCCTGACAAAAAATTTCTGTTCTTCTACTGCCAGTGTTTGCTAACAAGTAGCAGAATGAATTGAAAGTGTCTTTTCATTTGTATAAATGGTGTGTGCACAGAATTAACTCATTTCATTTCCTTGATGATGTAAAATCTTTGAGATGAGTCACACTCCACGTGCACACTCTTCAGGCTTCTCACAGCCCTTGGCCAGACTTTCTTTCCTGTGGTGTGTTCGTATGTGCGGCCCCCTCCCCTATAGCCTCCTTCTCCCACAACTGTACGTAGTTTAGGAAAGAGATGAAACAACACCTGGGCAATTATTTACCCCCAAATTTGAATGAGTGAGGGGAGTGAGAAAGATAATAAAATAAATATTCACTTGTAGAGAATAAGCATGTTTTTGCTGGACAGGATTATCTGAAATATCTCCACTGATTAAGTTCCTTAAGTAAGTTCACACATTTAGTTTTCTCTATCGACACCATCTCTACTGCATGTATTTGTGGAATAAGGCCATTGGAAAGTGATGAGTGACGGCTCAGTGAGATGTCTTTGTTCTTCCCCTTGTCAAATTTCCCAAGACTTGAAACTTACGTGATTTTAGGTCAGTAGATTAAATATTAAAAGTACCCTTTTACTTGGTATCATTAACCTGTGAGTACTAGAAACTCTAGAACAGGTTTACCCTAAGCGCAAGCAACTTTGGGCTTATTGAAACCTTGGTAATTGCCCCAAGCGGGTGGCATTTTTTTTTCAGTAGAACAGTTGGACATTTCCAAGAGCAGTCAACTGCATGGAAGCTCACTAAGAACTGTGTGTTCTCTTTGTCTCTATCTCAGCCCATTATTTCTCCCCAGGTTGGCATTCTTCAACATTAGAAAGCACACGCTAATTAAATTTTAATACGGAATGCTCTGATGCCGTTAAATGCGCCATGTCCTTCAACGGACTCTGCAGCATCTGAGCCCGTATTCCAAGGACGGTGACCTTTCTAGCTTTTCTCAGGAGTGGACTAGTCGGTGTGTAGCCCTTGATCTTTGGCTTTATTGTTCAAAGAAGCTAATAATTGACTGGCTATTCAGCGCTGTCAGTCAGATTGTTCCTATCAATTACATGCATAAATCTGCCCATCACTAATGTCCTTGTCTCCTAAAGAAACAGAGTCCGTTAGAAATCGCCCTTGTTTTATTTAAACACCAGATAATAAAGAAACGTGGAGCTCGCTTTTGTGCTTCTGTTATGACTCAGACAGGTGACAGGTGGAGAGGATTGTTTTCCAGGGCATATATTCAGGTCAAGCAAAAGACATATTGAAGGAAGATTCAATCCAGAGCTCATGGGTAACTATCCCTTCCTTCTCCAGACACTTAAACTGCTGAATTCATAAATTGTTAGAACCAAAACGATTCTATGATGTTAATGCATCTTCATCTTTTCAAAGGAGAAAACTGAAGGCCAGAGAGACTAAATTACTTTCCCACAATTGTACAACTGCCTCAAAACAAAATGCCCTCGTATCCATATTCTGACTTGATGATCTGTGTCATACTGCGACGCTTTATGGTTAGAGGCCTTTATTTTAGACATGAGGAAACCACTCACCTTCCAGTATTTTAGGATACAAGTATTGTCTTCTTTGCTTCTATATGTGAGATACGTGTGACATAAATATGGCCTGGATGCCCTTCATTTATGTCACCAAACAACAAAACATAACAGCGAGCACAGTAGGCGGGGACTCTGGAACCCTGAGTTCCTGCTAGAGCTCTTCCTTTAGTGGTGGATTTGGGGCCGATTTACTCTATTATAAAGCTCAAGTTCTGGGAGTTAAAATACCAGAGTTGAAATCTTCATTTGCCCCTTGCTGGCTGTATAACCTTGAGCTGGTTCCCTTACTTTTCTGTACCTCATTTACATCGGCTCTAAAATGAAGGTGACAGGCACACTGAGGACTGTTGTGGGAATTAAGTGAGAGAACCCAAGACACATGCTTTTGTGGCCCAGCAGTTAGAGGATCAAATGTGAACTCTCCTTAGCTCTTTACCTACAGAAGTAAAGATGGATTAGATACTCTCTCAGGCCTTATCTCAACACAAATATTTTACAATTAGGTGAACTAGAGAAGTTTCTATTGAACAGGTGTGTGACATAACTTCTTTTATACTTCAATATATCATCACAAAATATACAGTTTGTCCTGTTCAGCCCTTTGGGAACAACTCATTGGTCTTAGCGTAGGGCAGTTAATCAGTTTGACCACTAGATGGTGATTGAACTCTTGTGGCCTCCCAGTTGGCAGACTCTTCACACTGACCAATCAGTAGAAGATGTAAAATGTATAAACAGAACTTGCAAGTTGGAAGACCGTTTAGTCTAATTTGAAGGATTTGAAGAAGAGCTTGTAGCATAGAGGTGAAGTGAGCTGTTCAAGGTTTGTAGACCAGAAAAACACAGTCCCAGTTCAGGCCAGGGATTTGTTTTTTCATCACACTTCGAGCTGTAGTAGAAATAGTATGGTACGCAGCTGCTCAGGGTTTCTCGGGGCCAGTCTAGTCTGTTTGTCTCACGTATTTCTTGGTAGTTTAATGAAAGAGTTTTGAGTCGTCCCTCTGTTGCCTTTTAAGGGGATTATGTCTGTTTTTTATTTTAACATTTATTTTCTTTGGTGTCACTCCTTATCCCTCGCTGATACCAGTGTAATCTGTCTTCAGAAATGAATGGCTAATAACGTAGCTGGAGACATAGTGTTTTCTTATGAGAGAAACGTACAGAGTAACCAGTACAGTTTTCACACCTTCGTATTTCTCCAGTGGCCTCACGTTCAGTGTTCTTACCATTAAACCATTAGAGAATTCCTACTAGGTGTGGGGCAGTGGGTCCACTGGTACGTGTATTCTTTTTGCTTCTGCAGTGTTGTGCGTGTGTGTGTATATGTACAGAATTCCTCCTGTAGATAACATTGCTTTCCTCATCTTTACCACTAGTAGCAAAACACTCATGGATGCCCACAAAGAGAAAACAGTGCCCCCTACTGAGAACCTACTTCCATTTTCAACATTTCCCAAGCAGTCTTCCTTCCGAATTCTGATATTCATGGTTCATCTCTAAGGCACTGTTTCAACGTAGATGCGGAAATTAAAGTAGATAGGAGAACTTGGAACTTCCCAAATTCACAGAGCTAGGGATAGAAGGGTCAGCCTGGAATGGGTGTCATTCAGCACCAGGGATCTGTAGACTGGCTCCACTGTCATCCTTGTTCTTACAGCTTTGGAACCCACTAATGTCAGGGCCAGTTGCTGATTCAGTGCAAGATGAAACCAGGGTAAACGCTAAGAATAATTCAACTCTGTGGGTCTGTGCAAAATGACCGCAGCTGTTCTTGTCTTGCTGCATGGACCTTGGCACATCCAGGACGGCTAGATGGGAGGGATGCCTTGTATCGTCCCGACAGCAACTAATTTTGCCTGATATTCTTAAACCAAAAACGTACTGCATCAAACACCCACATTTTAATGATCCCGGATGTACTTCATTTATGCTGGTAGAGTGTGTGTGGAGCAGTTTTCTTTGTTGATGGAAAATGTTTTACCAAATTACGGGGTGGAATTTGAACCCAATTAGTTACCTTTAGTTGACTAAATGTCGATTTTTCATCAGTGCATTTTCCAGACAGCGCTTCCTTTGGTGGTGGGGAGATCACCTGGGTTTACTGGCAACTAGTTGCCAGGTTGGGTTGTGTTCAGCTTGACCCTTTAGCTTCCGGGAAGGTGAGGAAGCATAAAGCAGCGTCCATCCAGCATTTGAGATATTTGAGTCATTGATGTCGATTCTTCTCTCAGGTCCATAAAAGGTGGCTCCGATTCCTCCCTTTCTGAGCCTCGGCCAGCCCGGTCCGGCCGAGCCTTCCTGTTCAGAGTCCTCCGAGCGGCTCTTCCTCTTCAGCTTCTCCTGCTGTTCCTCATTGGGCTCGCCTGCCTAGTACCAATGTCACAGGAGGACTACAGTTGCGCCCTCTCCAACAATTTTGCCCGATCATTCCACCCCATGCTCAGATACACAAATGGCCCTCCTCCGCTCTGAGCCGGGCAGTGCCATCTGCAGCAGTGCTGGTAGCATGAGGGGATTCGGCCAAGGGCGATCCCAGACTAGCAAAGAGAGGACCTGAATCTCGGCAGATGCCCTCGGTACGGCAGCTGTAGCGCCCCTCCGTATCCCCTGCGTGCACATCACGGCTTCGGAGGTGATGATAAACAATGACAGGAAGCGAGCAAATAGATGCAGAAGGTTTGGAAGATATTCTGTGTGAAACTGAGCCTCAGCACTAAAGAGATTCAGGACCTCCACTGTCCCCTGGACAAGTGACCTCTGGGCCTTTGGTGCATCCTGTGCACACCCAGGGACTTCGAGAGACCACGTGGGCAGCTTCCCCACAGTGCGCTCCGTCCCCTCCATAAATGACGCTACCTGAGCACCACGTCGGCATCCAACAATCTACCCGTCAACCAGTGCTGAAGAGCTTTGAGGACCTTGTAACACATGGTTTTTAAGAGCTTATGTGGCAGCTTTTTTACCTTGTGTTTCTTTGGGGCATGAAGTTCCAACCACGCTTTAGAAGCACATGCTGTAAATCTAAAAGGCACTTTTTTTAAAGGTATAAAGAAAAAGTGGATGTAATAAAATCATGGGAGGCTTTATGTGGAAAAAAAAGTCGAATGTTATAGTAAAAAAATGATATTTATGTATGTACAGTTTGCTAAAGCCACATTTTGTTTGTATCCATTTCTTTGCATTTATTATAGAGATTATGAAATATTTTGTCTGTGCTTTTTTTCTCCCTAAAGAAATGATTCTGAATTTCCCTATTAAGCAGGCACTTATCAGAACGCAACCTAAATGATCATTTTTGGTGGAATAAATGAAGCTGAAACATAAGTATATATTAAAGGAAAAGGATGAATAGAGGTAGGGTATATTGAGACGTAGAGGACTCCGGATGATTCCTTCTTCCTTCTCCTTCCACAGCCAGTCACATCTCACAGACTCTTGCTTCCCAGCATCTTTCGTATTCTCCTTTCTTTTCTGTTCTCATTGCACAATTGGAAGAACCTCCTATAATCTCCTGACTGAGGCCCCTTCTCCACTCCATCCCAAGGGTACCAAAAAGCCATGTGAATACCCCTGAAGCATTCTTCTGGTCAGGTCCCTTCTTTGCTCCAAAATCTTCTGTTTTTGTTGCCTAGCAGAGGAAATACAATTGTAGTCAATCATTCGAGTCCAACTACAATCAGATTTTATTCTGTCCCTCCGATCTTGCCAGCTAGTGCCCCTCATGGAATTGTTTGGCGCTCGTGGCATTTTAATCCACCATTTAATAATTGGAGGGAGAGGATTTATATAAAGTCCATGTTTCAGGTTTCTCTTGAGAATGGAAAGCTCATGTGTCCTGGACACACATTCCCACGTGACAGTAATTGCTGGAGTGACATGGCTGCTGTCCCTTGAAGAATAGGAGACAGTTACTACATTTGCATGACTATCCTATCAGCCTCTCTCATCGCCTGTACCAGCCTAACTCCCGGAGGTATTTAGTTTACAAATCCCGCTCTAAATTGAGAATTTAAACCAAACTGGGGTACTCAGAATTACCTGGAACTGCCTTCCATAGTTCCATGATGTTCATAGCCTGAGTGCCTTCCCAGCCAAGTGTCTCGAGGTTGTTTAAGCTTTCTGATTTCTGGACTCACTGCAGACCTTCTAAGTCAATCTGCTCAGGGAAGATCAGAGTTGAGATGTTCTTTTCTAAAGACGACAAACCTGTGTGTAACGTTTCCTGTCTTCCTGCTTCTGGAAAGGCTGTGAGCAGTGGTGGAGACTGGAGTTGAAGGATGCCCTGCACCCTCATCTGAGATGGGCCCTCTTCAGGCCTGGCTCTTCCCTCGCTTCCCTGTCACCCCGGCTCCAAATACCTGGAGGTCCTGGTCTTGCTTCTAGAGCAATCCAGCCCTTCAAGAGACACACATTGCCATGTTACGGAAGCCACCACACAATGAGACATCGGTCCTGGTGGAGGCCAGCACAAGGACACTCAGAGCCACTTCTCCACGTGGCAATTAACTGACTACGCATTTCCCATCACTGAAAAATTAAATGTTAAATGTGGCTGAGAAAATAGTGCGGCTTTGATTAGGAAAAACTCTTAGAGTCCCATTTGTGCCTTTCTAAAACCCCTGTGAAACACTCAACAGAAGGCATCACGTGCATTTCTATTAAATTTTTTGAAGACTTAAACAAAAGAACATTGGAACAGGACAGAAGTAGGAAGCCCCGGTGAGTGTAAGCATTAAAGCCATGAGATACTGGCTTTCCCCTGATGATAACACACGAGTCTAGCGAGGACCGAGCCAGCCACAGAAGAGACTAGGGTTTCTGTCTAGAGCTCACACAATCTCCCTTGCTTAATGAGGGAGGGGACACAGTACCATTAGGAGCATCCTCGCCTGTGCCTGCAGCTTCCCAGGCAACAGAGAGAGATTGTGGTCAACAGAGGCTTTGTGGACGAGGAGCAGGGTTTGAAAGAATAATCAGGGGCTAAAAGGACACTGATGGCTGTTTAAAAGGCCCTCACTTCCGGATAAGGGCTCTCCGGGGCCCTGCTGTGGCCTGGAGATAGGGAGTGATGTCCTCAGAGAGTGGTGGGTGAGGAAGGGCGAAGAGAGGAAGGGTAGGATTAATAATACCTTGGTAATGAGATTTGCACAAGCAAACAAAAAACATTAGAAAAGCTGAGGAAAGAGAAAAATCCATAAAGCTAGGATGGAGAGAAAAAAAAAAAAAAAAGTTGGAAACTAAAAGTAATGATTTACTAAAGAGTCCAGGGAGGAGTGAAAGGTTTTTGTGGAAACTATGCCCGGGGAGCAGGAATGTTGCCTCCTGGAAAATGGCGGGGCGGCAGCTTCCCTTGTTTTTGTGAGAAATGAGAAGAGATGCCTTCAAAAGGCTAGGATGGGTAGTTCAGGAAGCCGAGAGCTGAGATTTACTGTCAAAAGGCAAGTTGGGGTAGGCAGGTTTACAGCCCATGCCCTGGGGCCAAATATTAAAAAATTAGAGCTACAAAATTTTATTGGCAAGCCACTTAAGAGATCATAAAGCAAAGAAACGTGGAGCGAATTGATTTATGAGAGCCGATCATGGCTAGAAAAGCAGGGTCCCCAGCTGGTCTGGACGGACCTGAAAGCAGTCCCGATAGCTGGGTTCTCTGCCCCCGCCCACCAGTCCACCATCACCATCCCCAAATGTACCCATAGGGAATTATACGGAAGTAAAATATTCTCAGAGGATATGCTGAATAGGACCAGAAATGCCCGGGAAGTGCGGCATCCACTCAGATCACAAGAATGTATTGAACGCCCACCATGGTGGGGCAGGAACTGCTCCAAACTCTTCCGGCGTCAAGTTTCAGCTGGGATCTCATCCCTTCCCGTTTAATTACCCATTAAAACGTCATCACTGGGCCTTTGATGTATAGGAGCCTCTGTATTTTCCTCCACCAATTACGTCCTGAACCTTGGGGTGAAGGATAATGCGGACACTTGAAGGGAACAAACCGAAACAATCGCTAATTTAGAGGAGAAAAGGGAGATTAAACCTGCTAAGTCTCTTCATTTTCTGTCAGCAAATTTCCCCTCCTTTTAACTTTTGTCACCTGGCTGACGTTATAGAGGGATGCGTTTTCGAAGAGTGTGGAAATGGGGCAGGTGGAGTGGTCTTCACTTTCTGGCTTAGTCACGTGCAGCACGAAGATGTTAATTCGGGTGTTGAGAGCAGGTGTTTCACCAAGAGTGGTCATTTCAGTTTCAGACTTAATAATATATTGTGATAACCATGGCCCATTGTTGTACCTAAAGTAACCCAGAGATGATGCAACTTAAAAGGAGTGACTTTTAGTCTTCGGTTCCTGGCTTCTCACTAACCTCTCCCTCAGAGTTTTAAGATATCCACCAGGAATCCACCGGGGACTGCCACAGAGGGGCCTCACCTGGGGGAGGAGCCTCACCTGGGGGAGGGGCCTCGCCTGGGGGAGGAGCCTCACCTGGGGGAGGGGCCTCACCTGGGGGAGGGGCCTCACCTGGGGGAGGAGCCTCACCTGGGGAGGGGCCTCACCTGGGGGAGGAGACCCCCCATTCAGGTGAGTAAGTGAAGGAACTGGGGGCACTTCTGGCAGCCTCTGCTAAGCAGCCTTCTCTGCAGGGCAGCAGAGCGCTCCTCAGATGGGGGAGGGTTTCTGTTGGTGATTGGGCAGAAGGTGGGAACCAGAGGAACTCACTTGAACTCTGTGGTCAGTCAGGAGCATCTTGAAAGGCTAAGGAAGTTGGAAAGTTGAAAATGACTAATGAAAACCAGGGCGATACACTGTAACCCAGGCTGAACAACGAGGAACATTTAATCCTGGGAGCCGAGGAAGCCAGTGGGACTTGGATATACTCCTTCTAAAATATGAAGGTCACAGTAACATGAATCAGACTTGCAATTTTTTTTTTAACCTGTTACCTAATACAGAAGCAGGATCATAACCAAATGTGAAAAGCCCAATTGTATCAGGAGAAGAAAGTCCTTTGTCAGCTGTGCAGCAGATGACTGTATCTGATGCCACAGGTGGTCAAGAAGAAATCCAGAATCTCCCAGAGGAGGTCACGTGAGGGCCTCGCAGATGTGCGTTCCCAGCTCAGGCCTACACCCCGCAGGAGACATTCTTGAAGCAGTTGCTGGACTCAGAAGGTGAAGCTGCCAGACAGCTGCCCACATCGAGGACAGTTCAGGCAGCCACCCCAACCGCCAGCCACCTGCACAGCTCACGCCCCACCTCCACACCACACCTCCCCGTGGGCTTTACAGGTTGACCAGAAACTGTAGGCATGATGCATCATGCTACAAAGCAGTCCGTCCAGGCCAGTGGTTCCCAGTGGTTCGCAGTGTGGTCCAGATCGGCAGCATCAGAGTCACCTGGAAACTTGTTAAGGACGCGCCACTTTGGGCTCTAGGGCTGGGCTTCTGAGCCACCGCCTGCCCTGGGTTTCCTCGTTTTGGGACCAGCTGCCACAGTGGCGTGCTATGTAAACAGTCTTCCCGACCGACTTGTAATGTCAGCTTCATTGAATAATAGGTTTCTATATAAAATTGGATTTTTATTCTGGACTCTATCTTGTGTTCTTGATCTATCTTTCCATTGCTGTCTTAATTATAGCAGTATATAGTATAACTGAGTTTAGTAATGATGGATATATGCAATTATATATAAATATAAGCTATATAATAAATAATATTAATAGATGGTATACATAACTATTAATTCACTATAAAGTATAGTAGCGTATATTAGTTACTTTGTTACAAATTTTCATTCTTCTTAAGAAAAATCCCATTTCTTTCTCTTTTTTTATATGTGTCTATTTTAAAGGCTAATTATTAAAAAAATCAAGTATTTGAATTACAAAAGATTCTCTTCTTTTCTAAAGAAAAATGAACCGTTTCCTATGTCCCTCTCAATTATCTCCCAATTTGATGTTACTTTTCTATGCCTTTTTATTTTCTTATTCAAACAGTGTACCCATGTGTTTTTAAAAACTGGATCTATTCTTATTGTTCTGTGACTTGCATTTTTCACCGAACAATACTCCGCAGACATATCTATACATATGTGTCTATCTCCTCTGCATTGGACATCTCAGTATCTTCTTTTCAACAGTTGTTTCCTTCCAGGTTTTTGCTGTTTAAACAGTGCTGCGTTAATCATGCTTGTAGGCATATGCATGCATGTCTTTGTGTAGTGCTGCTTTTATTTCCCCCAGTTGCATTGTTCAAGGTGGAATTCCTGAATCAAAAAGGTATGTATACTCTAAACTTTAATAAATTCTGCCAGATTATTTTCTAAAAAGTGTTAATGATTTACAGTCCCACCCATAATGGAGAAGAGAACCCTTTTCCTCAGACCCTCCCTAAATCTAGAGCAGTGGCTTCCAAATTATGGGAATTCATCCCAAATTATTAATGTTCAAATTCTGTACATTAAAATCTTTCAGGGGGCGTTTAAAAATGTAGAACCCCAGGCCTTACCCCAAACCAATTAAATCATTGGTCTCTGGGTATCAGTATCTGTTTGAAGCTCTCTGGGTGATTCCCTTGTGCCGAAGGTCTGGAATAGATGTTATCCATTTTCTAAAATGTTGCCCAGTTGAGGCAACATTAGCTCATTGTTTTTAAAATGTGCATTTCCATGACCAGTTTATATGACAGGATTGTTCCAGTTGTGTTACCTGTGCGTGAAGCCTGTTTTATTCTCTATTTTTCCACTGTTTTTTCTTTTTTATGCTATTTCTAAGGAACTCTTTGCATATTAGAAAATTAACCCTGTACATCATATCACTTGTCTTGACTTTAGTCACACAAGAAGTTTTAATTTTTTTTATATATTTATTTTTGGCTGTGTTGGGTCTTCGTTTCTGTGCACAGGCTTTCTCTAGTTGTGGCAAGCGGGGGCCACTCTTCATCGCGGTGCGCGGCCCTCTCACTATCGTGGCCTCTCTTGTTGTGGAGCACAGGCTCCAGACGCGCAGGCTCAGTAGTTGTGCCTCACGGGCCTAGTTGCTCCACGGCATGTGGGATCTTCCGAGACCAGGGCTCGAACCCGTGTCCCCTGCATTGGCAGGCAGATTCTCAACCACTGCGCCACCAGGGAAGCCCAAGAGGTTTTAATTTTTATGTCATCAAATCTGACAGGTTCTTTTTCCTTTATAGATTCTGGATAGTGTATATTAAGATGGCCTTTTCCACTCCAAGATTATGCAAATGTTTGCTTGTACTTTCTGCGAGTAGGTCTATAATCTATCTGGAATTATTTATGTAGTTGCTGTGAAGCAGGGAACTACTTTGTCATTTTCCAAATAAATAGATAATTGTCTCAGTGCCAGTCAGGAACAAGACAAGGATACCGCCTGTTATCACTAGTTTTTAGCAACCAAATGTCTGTCAGCACGGGGCTTGTTGAATAAATTATAGTACATACATAAAGTGTTTACTATAATGCAACTATTTTTAAAAAGTGAGACCAATCTATATTTATTGAGGAAGATGTCTACCATATATTCTTTTAAGAAAACGATGTAGAATGGTTTCTATTATATGCCCCCATTTTTTAAAAAATTTTATTTTATATTGGAGTATAGTTGATTAACAATGTTGTGTTAGTTTCAGGTATACTGCAAATTGATTCAGTTATACATACATTATTCATGTATCTATTCTTTTTCAAATTATTTTCCCATTTAGGTTATTAGAATATCGAGCAGAGTTCCCTGTGCTGGTACAGTAGGTCCTTGTTGGTTATCTATTTTAAATATAGCAGTGTGTACATGTCAATCCCAAACTCCCTAACTATCCCTCCCCCAAACCCTTGCGTGATTTATTTTTGAGATCCAAATTGCTGCACTAATGATATTACTTTTAAAAGACAAGAAAAAGGTACTTCTGTTCTTTCATGAGGAGACACTTGATTTGCTTTTTAATTAAAAACTTTTTTTTGATATGCCCAAAATAAATGGTGACAGGTCATCTATTGAAAGTGGCAGAATCCTAATGGCTGAGCCCACTCCAAGTGGTCATCCTGGATTTATTGCAGGTTCCAGGACCTGAGAGCAAAGTGGTAAAAGCCCCCGATTTGCGATGAGGGGGCCACTGGACCAGGGGACTTGCCGAATCCCCAGAGAAGAACCTTCCCGGGAGAGCCGTCCTCCAAATGGAACTCATTTGTTCAGGAAAAAACTCCACTTCCTAAATGACCTCCCACCTCCAGGAGTCACTCTGCCGGCAGGTGAAACCAGTCCATCAGGGACAGCCTGATGGCAGGAAGTGATGGGGGCGGGGACACCGGAAGTCACGGGCAGCTTCCGCTAGCGCCTTGCCTCTCTGGTAGAGGCGCCAGAGATTCACGCTGCTTTACATTTTCCTTGCTCTCTGCTCCTACTGAACAACCTCCTGACCGATTCTCCTCCCGAAAATCGGGCTTGGGAGTGAGGCTCAGTCCCTCCTCTTCCCCCTACCCCCATGGAGTCTGAGATCAGAATAGGAAACTGATAGCAGAACACGAAGCATCTGGACGTTTATATAGTCCTTTTTGTCCAAGTCTTATTAGAGAGGTTCTACCTATAGCAGAGACTCCGGAGTCAAAATACCTGGGCTCAATCCGCAGCTCAGCAATTTCCTAGCTGTGTAACCTGAGCAAGTTACTTAACCTTTCTGTTCCTTAGTTTCCTCCTCTGTAAAACGGGATAATAATAGGACCCACTGCCTGGGGTTGTTATGAGGCGATAACAAGGTATGTGTTGTATAGTACAAGGCAAGTACTAAGGGGCAGTGATGCTGACCAGTTTATTATTGTTCATTCCAGTTTCAAATGGATTTCAGAAATGGCTTTTGAGAAGAGCTTTCCACATCTTCTTCCCACACTCATTTTTACCCTTTTTTTTTTGCCGGGGGGGAAGGAGAAAAGCTTTTAGAAACTTGAAAACCCGAGAATCAGCCAGAGGGACAGAGGAGCGTCTCCGGGTTTGCATTTCCGAGGACCTCCCACTGCCTCACCAGGTGGGGTTCCCTCAGGACATCACCTCCCCAGACTCTCACTGTCTTCTTAGCTGGCTGAGGAAGAGGGGACCTTTGGCCTGATGATGCCTGACAAAGGTCACAAAACTATAGACCAAGACAAATGGCCAACTACAGGTTGTGGCCTGTTTTTGTAGGTCCTTGACCTAGAATGGGTTTCATATTTTTTTAAGGTTGTAAAACAAAAACAGACCAATGAGAAATTATTGCCAGCCACATTAAGTAAGACACTTACTCCGGCCCTTTACAGAAAAAGTTAGCTGCCTCAAGAGATAGAGTCGCCCAAGACAAACACCATTAGTGGAGTTGTTCGTGGGAGAGCTGCACTAAGTATGACCTTGAGCCTTTCAGACTCCCTTCTCCTGACTGGACTTCTCAGAACGACATCACCACCGGCTCGGCTCAGCACTCGATCTACAATCCCTCACCTCAGTGTGGCTGCCATCGGGGAATTCTTCCCCTGAAAACACTTCTGTGGCAGCCATGAAGAATTCTTTCTTTCTTTTATCTCCGCAGTTTTTTGTTGGATTTTGTGGGGTGAGGTGAGGCCAGAGCTGTCAGCTTTGTCTTTGGAATGGAAATGGCATCTTCTTCCACGAGTAATAGGCATAGAGGGTCCTGGCCTCTCAGAAGTTGCGTGTGCAGAGCCCTAGTTGGCGCACCTGCCAGGTCAACGGTCCTCGTTGTTCCCTCAGCTGTGAATGCCGCCATTCGAAAAGTGAAGCTCTGGCCCCTCCGCAGAGCTGCTTTCTCAGGGCTGGGGACTTCCTGTTGGCAGAGAGAGTGTACATGTGGCTTCCCAGAGCTCAGCAGGAATGGGAAGTATGGGACCAGGATGGTGAGGTAATTTGGCAGGTGATAAACCTTGTTCGTTCAGAGTTTTGGCTCCCGTTGAGGTCCTGGTGAGGTCCTGGCACCATTCCCCTGGGGGCTTCATCAAGCAGTGTCTTCTCTTGGTGGTCTTTGTGGTACCCAGAGGTCTACTGGCAGCTGCTGCAGGCTTGTGTCTCCAAGGTCACAGAGAGGTGGGAGCTGGGGAATGGGGAGACTCACCTGTCAGAACACTTTAGTGGAAACGGGACACAGGACGTTTGAAAGGGCATCTCTTTTATCTTCCTGCCTCTATGAAATCATAGAAAATAAACGAAAAATTCCCTAGAGTGCTTTAAGCTCTCTGATACAGGCTTTCCTTTACTTTTTCAAACCAAGGCTAAATCTCAGCAGCTTTTCCTACAGGAATAAGCCCAGAGCCACCTGGGGTTCTGTCTTTTCAGGATCCGGGTCTTCCTACTTCCTGGACTCAGGTTCTCGTGATCCTGGGCTAGAAAAAGTTGATACCAATATTGCCAAGTACTGACAACCAACTTCTCTATCCAAGCCTCCTGTCTTTTCATAAACTTGCTAATGCTTTCCCTTATATACATTTCTTTTTGCATTCAAGAATACATTGGCTTGTAAGGATTGTTAATGGGTGTTTCTGAATATTTAATAATAAAGTCAGAGATGAATGAATGGGTTCTTAGCTCTTAAATAGCTCTAGCTTTTTAATCCAGTCTTACTGAAGCATCTAGCAACCCCGTTTGGCCCCTTCAGCCCTTCCCCTCATTTTGAAGGAAATGCCTTCTTTGCCGTTGTTGAGCCCCAGATTTGTCCCCTCCTTAATCACGCTGTCCTTAAGGGACTGGGAGGGCACGTAGAGCAGCTCCCAGAGGCAGTGGCAGGACCTTCCGCTGCTGACTGTGCTGTTCCCTTGTCCCTGCCGCCCCTCCAGCCTGTGGTCTGGTGCCCTGGGTATTGACACGTGCTCTTTCTGGTTATAAATCTGGGAGTACTGAGGAATCTTTGCAGCTTACACCCCATTGAACCTGAATTCATGCAGCCGGTGAAATGTTTCTTTCTCTGGCCTTTCCCACAATTACTGATTTCTCAATGAAAAGACATCTGACGACAGGTTGCGCGGCTGCGGAAGGGGCTAGCGGAGTGCTGAGTCTGGGAAGGCACCCAGAGCACTGTCTATTCCAGGGCCTTCTGGGGGACTGGCTCTTGGCAAAGTCTGGAGCTGGACGCTTCAGAGTCCCTCCTCTGCTCCTAGCTGGCCTGGCCTCTGACGTTATCCCACCCCGTTTCAAAATCACTTTTAAAAATATTTGCCTCCAGGGCTTCCTTGCTGCAGTTTTTTATGTGTGTGTGTTTTTTGTTGTTGTTGTTGTTTTCACCTTCATCTAGTTAGGATGAAAGCTCCTATTTTGTCAGTTCTACACAGATACCAAGTGCCTGAGACGTGGGCCATGGTCCTGTTCCAGGGCTGTGAGCTAGGAGCTGGTCTTGGGGCAAGGGAAGGGCGTGAGCCTGGCCCAGGTACTGTCACACTGAAACAGGCCCTGCTGCCAGTGAGGGTGCCACTGCCTCTGACTTCAGTGTCTCAGGTCAGCAGCTAGAAATAGAGCTGCTCCTGATGCCAAGGGACAGATGAAAATCACTCTTCAGCTCACCCACTGTTCCTGGCAGAAACCAGGGACAGGAAGGGTGCCTGGGTGACCTCAGAAACCAGGAACACTGGCACCTAGTTCCAGGGGCGTTAGCAGAAGAGATGTTTCTCAAACTTTCCTACTCAAGGTCCACCCACTAGCGAGAGAGGGGGACACATTTCTCCAGAAGTCGGAGGGCATAACATGAAGCATCCTGCCCAAGTGCCGTATTTCTAAGAGTCACATTTTGCCTTAAAAGTTCGTGGGAATTTTTCTTTCTACTCATAAAATGTGAAAGCTTGTTTAAATACAAAAATTAACACTTTCTCTGATCTTGAGTACAATTTCATATGTACTCTGTGACTTTTAAGTAACCCCTAGGAAGCCCAAACCCCAGTTTAGAAAGTGCCAATCATGTTTCAGGTCAGGAGGACTGATCCACTGTCCGCCATTCAAGAGATGTCTGATCTTGGGAAACTTACGTAACTGTATGAATGCTCAATTTCCTCATCTGTAAAGTAAAAATGATAATATATCTACCCTCATATCACAGCTGTAAGGATGACCTGCAAAAATGTGTATGAAGCTGTTATCTGGTGTAGTGAAGCGCCCCAAAAATGGCACTTGTGTGTGTGTGACCCTGCACGTGTTGTGACTCGGGGTTGAAAGGAAAACCAAAGGTCATTCCATCTGCTGCGATCATTCCATCAACATCCGGCTGGGAGGTTATCCAGTCCATGCAGAGATGTTTCCCGCTGTAAGGAATTCACTCCACCCGTACCTTCCACCAGGTGTCCCAGATTATCTGTAGACAGTTCTGTCAGAAAATGTATCTCTCTCTTGAACGAACGTCTCTCCCCTGGCCTTAGTGCTCGTCTTTTGGTGGTAGCTACAAATATTGCACTTACGCAACTATGAATGTGAACATAAAACTAGCTTTGTAAGGCACGTAGTCCAAATAATAAAAGTTACGAAAATTTGCTGCCCCGAGGCATCCAGTCTGTATTTTTTGAGACGCAAATCTAAATATGGCGGTTCGCGGGAATTCTCTGACGGTCCAGTGGTTAGGACTCTGCGCTTCCACTGCAGGGGGGCCTGGGTTCCATCCCTGGTTGGGGAACTAAGATCCCACGAGCTGTGTGGTGTGGCCAAAATAAATAAATAAATAAATAAAATTAATTAATTAAATAAATATGGCAATTCTGAATGCAAATGTCCCCAAAGGCTTAAGAATATGTCACACTGGAGAGTGTGATCTGGAGCCAGTGTGTGAGTGGATCTAGTCCCAGTCAGGCACTCCAACTTTGACAAACTCCCACAGATAGATTTAAAAGTTCCACAGATTGCTAAACGTTCTCCCAAAGCTGGCTGAGTACTGGAAATACACACACGGCACCTCTAGACAGCTCTGTTCCTTAGTAGCCCCAGAAGGATAATAAGACAACACACGGGGTATGTGGAGAGGGGGGCTTCCAGGGATGGCCCAGTGAAGAGACTGGTAAATCCTTGCTCCAAAAAGCAACTATAAAGCTGAACAAAACTGACAAACACAACCATTTCAGCACTCTGCGAAGTGGCCAAAGGCACACAGCAATATGAGAAATGTTTACTCTTAAAAAAGTGCTGAGATGGGCTTCCCTGGTGGCGCAGTGGTTGAGAGTCCGCCTGCCGATGCAGGGGACACGGGTTCGTGCCCCGGTCCGGGAAGATCCCACATGCCACGGAGCGGCTGGGCCCGTGAGCCATGGCCGCTGAGCCTGCACGTCCGGAGCCTTGCTCCACAACGGGAGAGGCCACAATGGTGACAGCCCCGTGTACCGAAAAAAAAAAAAAAGTGCTGAGCATTGGGTGAGTGCAGGGGCTTCTCCCATCCCCCACCCATGGTCGCAGGTGGCTCACCTGAGTTGGTGGATGAGCAGGGAAGACCGAGGCTCTAATAGCCCCAGGTTGTTGCTGTGGTTATAGCAGGTGCCTTCCTGGCTGAGGCTGCAGACATGTGTAGCAGAGGCTGGAAAGTGCCCAGCTTCCCCCAGCACTCCGGTCTGACCCTGCAGGCAAAAAGCTGGGTCACACTTGAAAACAGCCTGAAAACTAAATGTGCTCCCCAGTCCACGTGCAGGTTCATCAGCCACGGATAAAAGTCCTCCTGGCTCCAGGTGCTGGGAAAGGTCTGTTCAGTCATTACATAATCATGAAGCTATACAGACACAGGGGCAGCTCCTCGGAAGTCAGACTCGAAAACCAAAATGAGAAGAATAATCTAAGAACCTAGCAGAAATATCTGAGGCCAACGACTGCTGGAGAGACAAATTTCACCATTTTAACCCAGGTGAGTTACTAAACACAGAAACAAGCAACAGTGGAACACAGCACCAATAGCAAACCACTTTAAGGGGATCTGAACCTGGAGTTGCGATGACATAGTGTCTAAAGCATTCAGCTTTCAATAAAAAAAATTATGGGATATGCGAAGGAACTGGATAATGTGACCTATGCTCAGGGACTAAAGAGGTCAAAAGAAACTGTTTATGTGTCTCCCCCGATGCTGGATTTAGCTGACAGTGACTCCAAGCAGCTATTATGAATGCATTAATATATCTAACAGAGATCATGTTTAAAGAGTTAAGGTATGACAACAGTGAATCAACAAATAGGGGTTCTCAATAAAAGATCGAATTTATAAGAAAAAAGGACTCAAGTTTTATGCTGGAGCTGAAATGGACAATAACTGAAATTCACTGAAGGAGCTCAACCTCAGAGTCAAGATGTGGCAGACGAAAAAAATCAATTCCCCTGAAGATGGGTAAATAGAAATTGCCCAATTTGAAGAGCAGAGAGAGGAAAAAGGGATTAGAGAAAAATGAACAGAGCCTCAGAAACCTGTGGAACAACATCAAATGTACTCACCTGTATTTAATGAGAGTCACAGAGGAGAGGGGAGAGGTGAAGAGAGAGAAAAATTATTTGAAAAAATAACGGCTGAAAACTTCCCAAACCTGATGAAAAGCATCAATCTACACATCCAAGAAGCTCAGTGAATCCTAAGTAGGATACACCCAGAAAGATCTACACTTAAACACATCATAGTCATGCTGTTCAATGAAGATAAAGAGAAAATCTTGAAAGTAGCAAAGAAGAGCTGACTCATCAGATACAGGTGAGCATCTGAAGGTTTGAAGCGATGGAGGCCAGAAGGCAGTGGGATGATACGTGCTCAAGACAAAACAAAGCAAAACTGATGACCAAGAATTCTACATCCAGAAAAATGTTTCAAAAATGGTGAGGGCTTCCCTGGTGGCGCAGTGGTTGAGAGTCCGCCTGACGGTGCAGGGGACGCGAGTTCGTGCCCCGGTCCGGGAAGATCCCACATGCCGCGGAGCGGCTGGGCCCGTGAGCCATGGCCACTTAGCCCGCGCGTGCAGAGCCTGTGCTCCGCAACGGGAGAGGCCGCAACAGTGAGAGGCCCGCGTACCGCAAAAAAAAAAAAAAAAAAGAAGGTGAAATAAATACATTACCAGAGACAAACAGAGAATTCATTGCTAGTAGATTTGCCCTACAAGAAACACTCTAAGAATTTCTTCAGACTGAAAAAAATGACACCAGACATGTGAATCCACAGGAAGAAACGAAGAGCCCTGAAAATGGTAAATATGTTGATTAATATTAAAAAGTCTATAAATATATATATTTTCTCACTTCTTGTCTTCTGTAAAAGATACAAAGTTGTGTAAGCCAACACATATAACATTTTATTGTTGGGTTTATAACATATATAGATATGTATGACAATATTAATAATATGAAGGAGAAGTAGAGATGGAGCTATATTGGAGCAAAGAGTTCTATTTTATTGTATCAAATTTAAGTTAGTGTTCATCTAAAATAGACTGTGATAGGTTAAGATGCATAGTGTAAGAGTAACCACTAAGAAAATAATTGTACAATAGTAAAACAAATCAACAAAAATCAAAATATTACCCTAAAGATATTTATTTAACCAAAACAAAGGAGGGGCCAGTAAGGAGGAATAGAGGAATGAAAACGACAGGAGACACGTGCAAAGCAGCAATAACGAAATGGCAAATGTAAATCCAATCCTATCAATGATTCCGTTCAATGTAACTGCTCACAGAGCATAATAACCATTATAATGATGGCTAACATGTATTGAGAGCTTTCTATGGGCAGGTCCTATACCAGGCACTTGAGACATTTATCTCTTTTGATCTTCATAATAACCCTATGAAGTGGGTATTGTTCTTATTTACATTTTAGATATGAGGAAACCAAGGAAAATCTGGACTGAAGAACTTGTGCAAAGATAATAGAATAAGAAAACAAAATAAGCTTCTTGGAAACCAAATGACTCAAACAATGAAAAAACTAAACTCATCCTGATAATGAAGAGAGTGCAGACACTCAGTTGGAGAGGACTCAGGAAAGGGAGCAGTGCCAGCGGCTGTCCTTAAATGCTCGCTGTGAATTAACCTGTGTAGTCTTCACAGCAACACTTCCAGGCAGGTGGCACTATTAGCCATCTTTACAGGTGAAGAAATTGAGGCACAGGGAAATTACCTTGCCCAAAGTCACACAATAAATGGTAGAATGAGGATTCAAACTGACTAATCTAGCTGCAGAGCCTATGTGCGAATTATGTTGCCTCTCAGTTAGTCACATTATCTCCTCCACCCCCACACTGCCAATTCACCAGTTAAATCACAGAGAAAATGGGGAAAAGAGAATAAGCAGGTATCTCTCTCTGCAAAGGGAAGGGAGTCGTGAAATGGAAACCAGAGGTGGGATGGGGTGGGGATGAACCACTTTCCTGCTTCACGTGCATGATGGGGGAGAGGTTTCCGAGCAACAATGTAAGTTTCAGATCATTCATTTATCCATTCACTCGTTCTTTCTTCTTCCCCGCAAAGAAGGGGTTGGAATCAAGCATTAGAAAACAACTACTATTTTAATGAGCACCTCATATAATCTTCACAATTGCCCTGTGAATTAGGTGTTACTATCACTATTTTGTTGATGAGGAAGCCGAGGCTCTGAAAATTCATGACCAACGGCCATAAACCTTGTATGTGCCGGAGGCAAGACGTATAGCCAGGGCTGCCTGATTCTAAGGTCCACACATTCCCTTCTGTGCCTGGGTTGGGGTGGGGGTGGGTAGGTGGGGTTGGAGGGGAGCCTGGCATCAGACGGATCGTCTGAATTCACTGTGCTCTACAGATGCATGTCACCACCTTGATCCTTGATCTCAGGCAGCCAGTGCTGAACCACTAGCGAGAAGGGAGCTGACAAAAAAACCAAACGTCTTTCATTTAGGTCTTTATTTGAACACCAAATAGGTAGAGAAAATTGTTTAAGGTGCTTGAGCATCCCACTGGATTCTTTCTTTAAGGTGCAAAAGAGGTTTACAAGTGTGTTTCATTGAACGAAGCAAAGCTGCAACAAAACAATCACATCAATAATAGTATATGCGTCGGCGAAAGGGCATATTAATCCGTCACACACAATTCGGCATTTGAGCTTTTCCCCATAAAACAAGAGCTCTACACTGAAGAACTTGTAGTGCACAAAAAGCATTGTTTATAAGCTGTGAGAGAACATAAACTGGCATAATGTCACTTATTAATTCAAGTCTCTATGACCAATGACCTCTCTGTGAATGCAAAGGGGTCCGTGCCTCAGGCACCTGCTCATGGGGCTGTATGTGGTTTCCAGGGTACACAGCTCTGTAAAAACACACTGAAGATGGGTTTGAAACATGGCAGCATTTACATATTTAAAAAGTTCAGGCACATTTGGATGCAAAAAAAAAAAAAAATAGAAATTTTTCTTGAATCTCTGAAAGACAGTGCAAATTGAAGTACCCTAATAGAGGCAGCAGGTACTTAGGAAACAATTTTAAGTGACTTAGAAAGAGGCCACACTCACTTTAATCCAAATGGAAAGGAACTGCAGTTAGAAACAGAGATAACACTAATGAAAAGGTGGATATTTGGGACCACAGTTAAAGTCATTTGCTCCAGTTGAGAGTAAGTGTTCAGGGAGTTCATCCCGGAGGTGTGCAGTGTCATCTGAATCATCCTCCCAAGACTTGCACCAAAGAGAATCACGGTTGTCTCAGAAGCTATGTATGACTCTGTTTGTCTTTCCAATAACCAGCTTCCTGAAGCAAATTTGCCTGTGAATATCAGGCATTACTGTGGTCCTAGTGATCACTCCCGGTATCCACAGTCCAACTCAGAGTTGGGAAGGGATTTGGAATTGGTTTCATGAACCAGTGGCCTAAATCAACGGCCATTTCAGTGTATAAGATTTTAACGCAAGAACATCTTAATGGGATCAGAAGTAAATTATCAGTAAGTCCCTTATTTGTTCAGCCCCCAAAAGGCATAGGATATGGCATGGTTAAACATAGTTGTAAGGTTAATAGGGAAATCTAATCAACGACTACACTTCCTTAGGGGCTGGATTTTGCACCCTACGTAGGGTCTTCTCTTTGGATGAACTAGCCTCTCTGATTGTTGCATGACAGCATTGCAGAATCATTACCGCAAGCCTGGAGCTAGGCAATGGCTAAAAGAAACACAGACCACTAGGTATTCCTTGGACTGTACTGCAGATGCCACTAGTTCTTCCCTAGAACTCAAGCTGCCATTATATCTGAATGGCTGTCAGATACAGCTATTTATTTGTGGTTAACAGGGCACAAGTGAAATACTGAACCCTGGTGCATACCCCAGGCGCCAGTATTGATCTGCTTCAAAATACTTTCAAGACTCTTATTACGATATTTCCCATTCTTCAAATTCCTAAACCCACGTCCCCACCCTACCCTCACCCACCCACCCCACCCCGATCCACCATGGCTTTCAAACTTTAAATTGTCTCAGAGCGGGGGGGTGGGGGGGGGGGGGGTGGGGGGGTGGGGGGGTGGGCGGGGAATACAGCATGTTCCCTACACCCAAGAGTAATGTCAGCGGCAAAGTACCAGCTGTCCATTAGTGGCACTTGAAATAAGAAGAGACTTTAAAAATTACTTGAAACTCCCGGGCTAACATACCAACCATCTGGTGTTCTCTGCCCCATTTCAAACGTAGTAGTAGCTTAACATGAATACAAACATCTCAGATGAATAATGTAAAACCCTTCACTGGATTATTGTTTGGATTTAGCTGGTATTACATCACCTATAGTCCTAGAATTTTTTTTGTTGTTTTTATTTTTTTTAAAAGAAAATCTAAGTATAAACATTAAAAAGAACCCACTGACCCATTCACTACTGTCCAAAAATATTACTACTTATATTTTGGTAAAGCAAAATTAGCTGCCCTGAATAATTTTCCTTTTCAGGCATAATCTCTGCTACATATGATTGTCTATCATTCAGGATCCAACAATAGGCATCTGGATTAGTGCTATTTTGTCTACTGTGGATATAAAAGTTGATATGAAATGTGATCTTCATTTAAATGAATAATCACCAGGCCTTAGGCATCAATGACTACATCACAAGGTAGTAATACAAAAAAAGTAAACATTTTTCCTTGGTTTTGAATGTTAACCCAGTCAAATTAAATCCAGAACAGAATTACTACATTCAATTGTCTGACAAACAAGCATTGCAATTTCAAAAAAATATATATTATACTATATAAGGTGCTTCTTAAACAAAAACAACAGAAGAATTATGTTCTAAACATTCTTACTGCAGATACTGATACATAAAATTGCCCCCCAATTTAGATGCACTTGTGAAAACAACTGTTTTTTTTTCTTGGCCCTCCCAGGTTCCCAGTCCTTTGGTGATCACTGATTGGGTCATTGGAAATGGATGAAATCCACTTTTGAAACAGGCATCCCAAGAGAAGCCCTAGAAGTTTGGCTGGGTTGTTGGCTAACGCATTGCCTATCACTGGGGTTTGAGTTAACAGACGATGCGGTCACCAGAGGAGACCAAACTTTCTTTTTAGCTGAAAAGGGGAAATAATCCATAATTGCTTTAGAGAAGCAAAGACCCAGGGAAATCTGCCCTGTGGCTGGAGCAGGCCTCTCTTGTTTAGCCTATAGGTTTAAGGATTCCTATGGCCCAATTCTGGTCTTGCCCTCTTGGCTCATGAAGGTTAATGAAATAGACTCTAGGGAAGTTTGTTTGTTTGTTTTTCCCTCAAGGCCAAACCCTGCTCTAAACAGCCAAGGGCAGGTGTGGTCTGACCAGGCCCCAGGCAGCCTGAGTTCGGGGCGCTCCAGTCCTGGCCCTGTTCCCCCGCCCAGAGTGTGCCTCCAACCTGGGCCATGCGGGGAAATGAGGAAGAGAAGGACTGCCCCATGGACCCCAGGGCAGCCCCGCAGTGCAGTATGGGGTCTGCCAGTAGCACTCCTAAGTGGCTGCAGCCTGTGGTAGGGCCACCCCGAGCCTCACAGTTTTATCCAGTTTCTGCCCTGCTTTCCTCTTTGGTCTCTAGTACCTGCAAGAATCATGCACGTTTACTATTAAGCCCACTGCTCCAGGGCTAAAAGTGTCACCAGGGTGCCTGCTCATTTAAACTGCCCTTGGTCATAGCCTGGGCACTACCCCTAATTCACCTTGTAAGTTACACACCAGGAAGAGCCGAGCAGAGCGCCCTCTGCTGATAAGAGTGAGATCACACCAGAACAGGTCCTGAAGCCCATTTACTGCAAGTCCTGGGGGGGAAGGGCTTTCTTTTATAAAATGGAAAAAAAAAAAAAAAAACAAGAATTTATCTCTCACAAAGGAACTGGTGTATGTGGAGGTGACTTAACTGGGATCAACTTGCTGTTTTCCATGGGTCCATGGGAAGCAAGAATTAATTGGAACCCATGACCTATACCTAGTGCTCTCAAAAGCTAATGGTAAAGCATTCAGCAAATCTGAAGGTGCAGTGTATTTAGTTGACAAAGTGTTGACAGTTAGGGGCTCTTCCTTCCCTGTGTGCATCTTGTATTCCTCTAGGGGAAGTGGGTGCACAGTCACCAGATATTCTGCTACAGCCATGCAACAGAGCAGAAGCTTTAAGGTCTGACTTTACTAAAATGATATGTTACTATAGGAATACAAGAGGATGTTATAATGAACCCTGGACCTAGCTTTCTCCAAGTCAGCAATTAAAGGAGCCACTTTCAATTCTTTCCGGTGGCTTACGCTTAAATAAGATCCATTAAAAAGTGCTTCACATTCACGGAGGTGAAATGTCCACTCTCCAGGCCTTGGGTCACAAGTAGCTAAAGTGCACAGTCATCTGAGCCCAGCTCATAGACGGAGCTCAGCCATGAAACGCTAAGGGAATCCTCATGCTGAGTAAGGTAGCAAAGGGAGAGAGAGAGAGCTGTTAACAAAGAAAGTAGCCCTGGAATAATCCCTTTGGCTGTTCCCAAAAGAAGGTGTGCCACTTAGAACCGAGCAAGCAAATGAATGGCCACCCATATTAGAAAGCCAGCGCTGGGTGCATGCCAGAGTGTGTGCTGGGGCAGAAGTCGGCTAGAGTGATGCATGATGTGGCTGAAGTGCGACAGGGATTCTCAGAGCCCTGGGGAGCCGCGGAGCTCTCAGATTGTGGTGGGGAAATTCTCTGCCTCCCCCGTGATGTAATACGTTTGCAAGGAATGTGATGAAGTTGAGCCGGCGGTGGCCAGCTGGCTCTGGTTCACGTCCTCCGTGGGTGCGCTCCCGAAATTGGCTGGGGCGTGCAGGCGGTGGGCGTCCAGCATCTCCAGCAGCAGGTCATAGAGAGGCACCACATTCTTGCACTTCATGCTGTACAGATGCTCCATGCCTTTGTTACTGTGGGCGGGAAGACACAGACAGGACTGCTTTAGACCATCCCCAGATCCAGGACTGCTGAAATGCCGAGGAAGGGCAAGTGAGAAAAACCCCAGCGACACTGCTATGCCAACCTTTCTTCCTATTTAAAGAGCCAGTTTAGGGTTTACTATGCAGGTGAATTTCTTTCCCTCTATCACAATTACATCTAAAAAGAGAACAGATGAGATAGGCTACCAGGTAGGAAAGAGTTTTTATTTTTTAATTTAATTAATTAATTAATTTTAAAATTGTTATTTTACTTTATTTTTTATTAATTTTTCTTGGAGTATAGTTGCTTTACAATGCTGTGTTAGTTTCTGCTGTACAGCAAAGTGAATCAGTTACGTATACATATAACCCCTCTTTTTTAGATTTCCAGGAAAGAGCTTTTTAAACGTGCAATAAACTGTTCAAGAAGTTCCCTTGCTTCAAACTGTTCAGTTGCTTCCCATGTAACTCGGAATAAAATCCAAATTTCTGTCCGTGCTATGCAAAGTCCAACTGACACGGCTTGTCCTGCCCCTCTCCCTAACACACTCCCTTCAACCACCCTAGTTTTCATGCTGGCCCTAAAGAAACAAAGCAAGACTTCCAGACTCAGGGTATCTGCCCTTGCTGTCCCCCCACCTGCATGAACTTCCCCCAGATCTTCGAATGCCACCTGCTCTGAAAGGCCTTCCACGACCCCAGTGGCATTCGGCTCAAGACCCTGCAGGTTTAGCCGTTGGCTTTCATGTTACTGTTTTTCTCCCAGCACTATGACAACCTGACCTTCTCCTATGAATGTATGTCTTGTATGTATGTTTATTCTTGTTCCATAAGCCTGTGCGCGCGTGCACACACACGCACACACACACACACACACACACACACACACACACACTGCCAACCCACATCCCAACACACACTGTGCAAGTTCAGTGAGGGGCTGCAATTTGTCCATCCCGTAGGTCTCCAACAGTGGCAAGAACTGGTAAATGCTCAGAAAATATGGGCTGGATGGACCTAGGGAAATGCATGTAAATGGTGCTTCTCCTCTTACCACTCTTCCCCCGACCCCCAGCCCCGTCCTCCACCAGCTACATCTCTGCTCTGTCCCCACAACACTACCACCAGGAAAAAAAAACAACAACTATTCTCTAGATTGACATTTCTTTAAAAAGAATCATGGATCTTGAGTAGACAGACCAAGAACATCCTAAAAAATATTTGCATTTTCAGTAGGGAAAGTCAGCCCTAGCTGGAGACGCGCCATGGAAACATAGCATCAAAGTGATTCGGGCCATATGACACAACCACCTAAATTATGTTTTCCAGTGGGATTTTGTTTTCTTGTTTTTGTTTTAATTTAAAATGCTGTTAAAGTTAAATGCCCCTGGATCTGACACCGTCTTCTTCTTGCAACCTAATGAATCACATTTACCATCCGATGAAATCTGGTGTTAAATGCTCTGAATAACAACATATGGCTGGGGCCAAGCTTAACACAACAGAGTTCCGTGATTCATATTGGCTGTAATGAGGCACCATAATATTGTTGTTGGTATGTGGGGGTGTGTGTGTGTGTGTGAGAGTGAGAGAGAGAAAGCTCAAAGCTTGCAATAGAATAGCAACTTCTCTCCAGCTCGTCACACAATTCAAACAGGAACTCTCGCCGCCGTGGCCCTTGGCCATGTGTTGCCAGTAAAACTGGCAAGGCCTGTATGTGCAGTGCAAACATACTTGGTATTAACTAGTTAGGCTGGCTAATGCTGACAAGCAGTTAATGGATTTGAAAATCCAGCAATTCCTACCAACAAAAAAAACCTTCATCTGTGATACATGGTTTCTACGTCAGTGAAATTCCTAGCTTGGAGTAGAGCTAATACATTTTCTTCAAGGGGAAGGTTACTCTCTCGGTCAGGAAATTTGGTAGGGGATTATGTTATTCTGATCTATCCCCCTCTTCCCTATGTGTAATATTCATCAAAAGAAATGGATGGGAAAGGACTGAAAATGTGTACTCCAAATGCAGTCACCTACTCAACTTGGCCAATGTGAGGCCTTCATCTGTGGCACAGGGATTCTTGGGGACTCCCTAAGAACAGAGACTGCAGTCACTTTCTCCCCAACTTTGGCAAGTGAAAGCCATCATTTGTGAATTTCAAATTCATAGGAAAAACCTCAGGTAATTTGTTCATTCATTCATTTATTCACTCATTCACTCAGTAGTAATGTTGTGAGCATATACGACATGTAAGACTTCATATATGGCACTGTGGGACATACAAAGAAAGAAAGATACACTTATTTTCTCAAGAAGCTAACAGTTGGCAAAGTTATCTCCAGAAAAGGAGGCACCTGGGACTTTGACGGGATGAACTTCTTGCCCTTTGACTCAGTCTCAAGGTCTGAAGACCCCTTAAAAATTAATCGAACTCTTTCTAGACACCTTGGCCCTTCCCTCGTAGCCACTAAGAAACAGAATCTCTTTTTCATTCCTGGGGTTCTGGTGTAAGCCCAAGGTCATAGAGACTTCATCATGCAGGAGCGTCATCACTTCACCTCACTGTTGTGGCCTTTCTGGAGTAAAGAATCCGATACTTTCTTCATCTCTTCCCTGCAGGCTGGGTTCTGTTCACGGGAATGGTACCCACTAAGCCTCCGGCCAGCCATTTAGAATGGAAACAAGGCCACTTTTACCTTCTGGCACAGAAAGGCTCTATTTCCTCTGCTATTGTCCTTCTATAGAAAATATTTATTGAGTAGTTACTACGTGCCAAGCCCTATGCCAGGTGGTGCTGGGTACACAGAGTAAGCAAAATGGGTTGTGATAACTGCCTCACAGAGTTTACAGCCTAATGGTGCTGAAAGATAAAAAATGAGCAGTAACCATCAGGAAGGACAGGGTATAAAACTCACCTAGGTGCTAAGGGTCAGGAGATGCTTCCTGCAAGGAGTCATATCTAAGCTATGACAGATTAGCTTACTGTTCAGGAAGATTCACTCTCTGTGCCATGTGTCCACGATCCTTGACTTTGGGCTGTATCATGTGACTTGCTTGGCCAACGGAATGTTCGTGGACATGACTTAACTAAAAGATTAAAATGCACTTCTCCAAACAGACTCACTTTCTTGTGCCTCTGCCATCAGTATGAGAACATGTCCCAGCTCTCCTGCGGCTACAAGGAGGGCAAGAGGCACACGGGGTAGTCACCTGGCCAACCTTCAGGCCTGCAGCTAGATGCAGAGTCTCCCAGCTGTGCCCTGCTTCCATCAGCTGACCCGCAGATGTGTGCGTGAGCCCAGCGGAGGGAAATAGCCGCGCAGCCCATCTGCAGCCTGCAGCGGAAGTCCCCCTTGACTCAGAGAACAGCTGATTAGGGCTACAGCCCAGACTACCAGGAAATCCTGAAAGTTAAGTAAGGCTAGAGCATAAGAAGGAATATAAGCAAAATAAATGGATTTATACTTTCATCTAAAAGCAATGGGAAGCCATTTCAAGGCTTTAAGTAGGAAAGCAATGTGATAAGATTTGGTATCAGAATGATCACACTGGCTCTACCACGGAGAATGGATTAGAAAGGCTCTGAGTTGAAGACAGGGAGACAGGTTAGGCAGCTGGGGCAGAAATCCAGGAGGAGATGATGGTGGCTTGGGCGAGGGTAATGGCAACGGGGGTGACAAGAATGGATTGAGAGGGATGGAGGAGTCAACGTTGACCATCCACAAGGTGTTTGGACCCAGAGTCTCTCATTTAGAATTTCCACTTGTTAAGTAAGGAGAGTGCGACACAGGAACAGTAATGGATGTGCGCAGTGCTTTCCGAGGACGACTGTGCTCGCGGACTTCCCCTGATTGGCTGGGGCCGAGTGAACAACCAGACGGGACCCTCCTCCCCTGAGCTGCACGTGGCACACTCTTCCCCGGCTTAGGATCTTGCGCATGCGCCAAACTGAGCGAAAGTATCATCTCCTCTCTGCAGGCTTCTCTGACACCCGCCCACACCCCAGACTGAGTTACTGCCTCCCTCTGCTATCCTCCCACAGCCTTTATGCTATGTGCCGGGAACCGTCCCGAGTGTGTTATCTGTTCTCAGGCGTCAGCCCTTCCTGGGCCAGCCGTAGCATATTATTGGGGGCTTGACTGCTTTACGTCTCTCCCATGGGAAACCCAAGGACGCCTCACCTCATGTGCCTGATGTGAGAGAGGATGAGGAGGAGCTGGGCCAGACGCCGGTGCTGTTGCTGCAGAGTCAGGCCCGCTTTGGCCATCAGATGGATCAAGGTGTCTGTGATCTTGTCCAGGACACGGTGGATATGGTCCTTCTCTTCCAGAGACTTCAGGGTGCTGGACAGAAATGTGTACACTCCTGAATGTGCAGAGAGAGAGTGAGAGAGAGAAACTCAAAGAGGATGAGGTCCGGGAAGCTGGGCATGTGCGTGGGACGTAAGACTGAGCCAGTGCTCCTCCCCCCACCCCGCCCCCGCCCGGCAACGGGGAAGTTCGGGATCTATTCGGTCCAGGCAACCATGCAAAATTCCTTAGGAATATACGTGTGTGAGAGCACACGTTTAGGAAACTCATGTGGCCCCCTGTGTGGGAGCCAGTTTCCAGGATTTGTCATCAAGATTCCCTGGAAAGGCACTGTTCGCCTTGGGGCCATGGTGGTTGACACCAGCCACCTCTCCTCTGACACGCCTGTCACCAACGCTATCCTGTTAACGCTGATGACAGCTCCACGAAGGAGGCATTATTGTTCCTTTTCACATGAAGAAAGCGGAGGGCAGAGAGCTGCATTAACTTGCTCAGCGAACTCGACAGGATGGAGCAGAGTTGAGAACGAGCCAGTGTGCTGACTCTACATCCGGTTTTATAACGGAGACGCTAAGTTAGAGACACGTGACCTCTCGGTGAGGTGCACAGAGAGAGCAAAAGTGATTTGCTAAGTGACTGACAGGCAATTTTTAATTTGCTGTTACAGTTCAGGTCAGCTGTGGGGCTTTCGTACTTTTCATCCTCAGCTGAAAGGTTTATGATGCGAGGGTAGAGAGGACCCCGGGAACTGCTGTATTTCACTGCCAGGCATGTTTTTTTTTTTTTTTTTTTTCCCCCTCTTGCCTTTTTTCTGGTAATAAATCCTGCTCTCGGGGCCACAGGTAGACTCAAGGCTGAAATTAGACAATCAGGTCACTCTATCCTTTTGGATAGTATTAGCCCTGAGATAGACAATCAAAGCTTTTTCTGAGTTTGCATATGGAAGTTGTGGGCGGAAGTTCCTTCCTCTAGGGTGGAGGCACTGGGAGTATGAGAATGTGGGACCTGTAAGCGCCATCTTCCAGGTACGTGGAGCTCCCCCTGCAGAATGGAGCCCAGCGACGACCAGCAGAGGTGATAGTTACGTGGGGGAGGCAGGAGGGGGGAGGGGAGGGAAGGGAGAAATCCTGGTTCCTGTCATAAGGTCCTGGTTCTTACTTTTTTCATTTGACCTTAGAGCTTCCATAATGTCCTTTCTAACACATGAATCCATAAATCCCCTGTTTGCTTAAGATAGTGTTAGTTGGGTTTCTGTCACTTGCAACTGAAAGAATCCTGACTCTTTGACTTAAGTTGCGAGCTCAGCCCAAGGAGCAGAGGAAGGTGAATGATTAAGAGGTGAGAAGTACTGAAAGCAAAAGGAGGGCAGGATGGAGTATTCTTGTCTTGGGACCACAACGATGGCTGTTCTATCAAGTAAACACTGCAGAAATCAGCTCCTCCTACCCAAATGCATCATCTCGCAGGGCGCAGATGACGCGGTATTTTTCTCAAGATATACGTCTATTTAGCAACATTTTTTTTTGGTCTTATGAGCCCACTGGCCCACCCGTAAGTATATTTCTTCTCCTCCCCTCCCCCCATCCTCACTGGTATTTTCAAGTTAAAGGCCCCCAAGTTTATGAATCCCCAACTTTGTATTTGTAACGCAGTGACGAGTTACTGCTCACACAGCAGCCTGTAGGTCGGGAATGGGGAAAACACCCACACAGAGGAACTTACAGTACATACAGTTGTAATTGCCTGGAATGGAAAAGGGCTAATATTTAAAACAAATACAACAACAGCAGAACCAGAATGGTCAGGCTCTGGGCTTACAGGCAGTAGAATAGAATAATGTAGTTTTGATACCCGGAGGCACTCTGATACAGAGGAAATTGAGCACAGAATGAGTAAGCAGCGGACAGGCAGTGGGATAAGAAAGAAATTGCTGGATTACTTATGTTCCACGTGGGCTTCTGATAAAGACTGTGTCCACTAGAAAAATGGGCAAATGTCTAGTGGCCTTGGTGTTGGCCGGGAGGTAACGGATGGCAAGGGAGGTGTATGCCAGTGGGCTGGGGGGGTCAGGGGCAGCCTCTCCAGAGCCCCACGGCCACGCCTCTCCCTGCCCTCACGTCATCACACACATTCTAGCCTCGCGTCTCTCAGAGGCCCTGCGTCTGGCTGGATGTCCTGGGAACCTGCCCAGGCCACAGAACTGAGTTAATCCAACTTGGATGCTGTGTTTTCTACCAAATTCCTTTTTTGTTACCACCCAGGATGCTGGCCTCGTTCATCAATAATCCCATTCTTGTTCGTGGAAACCACAGAACCAAGGAGCTTCCATGTCCCCGCGTGGGAAGGTGACGCTCAGCGGCACCTACGTGTGTGCACAGGGTGAGGGCACCCTGTGCAGAATCACGGGCGTCCTGAGGGCCCGCGTTGCACTCTGCCCTCTCCTGTGGAGGTAAGAGCCTTGGCACTCAGGCTCTGGGGAGTGTGGTTTTCCCTTGTGCCGCTGGTTCCCCATCCTCCCGTGGGCTCCCCCCTCCCGCATGCTCTCATTGAGAACCTACTGTGTGCGGATGGTGTGTCACGAGATAGGGATTCCAGGCCTTATTTTCTTTTAAGCATTAATGTCTTAAGAGCAGCTATTGCCTGTGGAGGAAGGATTGTCTTCACACTGTCTCTCGGGATGCAAGCCACTCTCAGAACAAGCCTGTTTTTCTAGTCCTGTTTTGGCACCAACACAGCTTATCATCTCATCCTTGCGAGATGCTTCCTAGCCGTGCAAATATACTTCGAAATAAATATACAGTCCTGTAGAAATGCCAACAATTGACAACTGCAGCCATCTTCCTTTGGGGCTTTTCTGGCAAAACATGTGGTCCGTGTTTGCTGCCTTTTGCCCCTAAGGGGCCGGTGGAGAGAAACAACAGAAATCCGAATTCCCAGAATGCTTCAGGTGCTCTGGCAAAAGCCAAACAGGGTTCCCGGTAATTTCCATACCCCAGGTGGTCCCTGCCACCCTGGACAGCTGCGCCAGTGTTCCCAGCAGCACGGAGCCAGTGATCAGACAGTGCGAGCCTTCAGAAAGAGTCTTACAACAAGGCAGGCTTTTGCAACTCCCCAGGCTGCTCCAAATCCCAAAGATGGAAAAAAACAATCTGTATGTCATTATCCAGTCTTGAAGTGCTGTTGGCAGATCTGAGCCTCTACATATTCTGAATCTTGCAGCCAACATTGGGAGCTTTTAGGAAGAGCCTATGGAGAAAGCGGGTGGCAGAAAAGAACGGGGAGTGGGACTGCATGGGCCCCCCATAGACACGAGATGTCAGCCTCTCTCCCTCTCTGGCTCTCAGTGACTGTTGCCCTTGCTCTCTCCCTCCTTCTCTTTCTCTGCTTGGACACTCTCTTCCTTCTTTCCTCATTTTTGCTCCATCCCACAGGAACACCCTTGCTACCCCTCATCACTTCTCCAGATGATGGAGTCTTCTGGAGGCTGGAAGAATGCAGATATGGACATGGTAGTGCATGTGTGCATGTGACTGTGTCCAGAGGAAACAGTAGCACAGCCCAGGGTCCTGCTCGCCCGGCCACTGAGCTCCACTGAGGGGCACACCTCACTGCTCCCGGAGAAGTGGGGAAGGCTGAGGCTCACCAGATGCTTGAGGACAAAGTTTCAAGTAAGGCCATTTTCTTTTCTGTCTTTTCCAGAAGGAAGAATGTGACAACGGACCCTGGGACAGTCATTCCATCTATAGCAGCTTGACCAGAAAAGCAGAGGGAATGACTCAAAGGAAAAAGAGAGGGAAGAAAACTCCTCAAACCCACGGCTGTAAGTGGTCCAGGCCAGAAAGCTGCCGCTCAGCTGGAGTAAAAGAGAGCTGCTTTCTGGATCTGGCTCACGGACGACCCAGGGATTCATCGGCAGGTCAGCCTTGAAGGTGGGCCGCTGGGAATTGCTTCCACAGCCAGACGGTGTGCGCTCATAGCTGCCTTCAAGGCTGAGTTTCAGGAGCACTGCGTCCGTTTTAGCCTTCACCTCTGACTGCGGCTTCTCCTCCTGGGGTTGCTGGTCCTGGTGGGGTGTTGGACAGCTCGTGGCCGCTGAAGCCACTTAGTGGGAAGGGCTGAGCTGGATGTCCTACAATGCGCGGGACAGTCCCAAACAATGAAGGATTTTTTTTTTTTTTTGCTGTACGCGGGCCTCTCACTGTTGTGGCCTCTCCCGTTGCGGAGCACAGGCCCCGGACGCTCAGGCTCAGCGGCCATGGCTCACGGGCCCAGCCGCTCCTCGGCATGTGGGATCTTCCCGGACCTGGGCACGAACCCGTGTCCCCTGCATCGGCAGGCGGACTCTCAACCACTGCGCCACTAGGGAAGCCCAGGAGCCTTCTTTTTGTTAATTATGTCTGTAATATATTAAGAAACAGCCAGGGTTCTGATTTTCCTATTCTTCGGTCAATTACTACCTTTCTGAGGTCAAGAAGACAGTCTGAAGAGACACGTGATGGAAAATGTGCAGCGCATCTAATACGAAGGGGTTTGTTCACAAGGTTCCACGCGGAACTCCTAGTGCAGGTGAGCTAGCCTGGTCTCAGGAGGCCTTGAGGGTTTCACTTTTTTCCCAGAAAAGGCAGGTTAAAACATTCTGGCTGAATGTGTTTCCCTGCATCTCACCTTTTCTCACCTGGCCTTTCAAAGACAACGGAGCAACAGTGCAGAGCAGGGAGTGGCTCTTTACACGCGTTGGGGCAGATTTATTTTCCAAAAATGATCACAACAGTATCTCCCATCCGACATGTGTCTCTACGACGTGATCTTGGCAGACCTGTCATGGAGATGTGCGGGTTATGGCCCTCCCTTGAGTCTGGGTGGACCCATAACTTGCTTGCCATCAATAGAATGGAATAGAAGTGACGCCACCTGGCTTCTAAGGTATGACATGCCTGTCATACAAGGCATAGAGCTTCTGCCTGTCATCTGGGACACTTGCTTCTGGAGCCCTCACCGCCTTGTAAGGGGTACAGTGCAACAGGTAGTGAAGAAGCCAAGGCCACAGATAAGCATCCCAGTGGACAGCTCCAGCTGATGTCCCAGCCAACAGCCAGCATCAATCGTCGGCGTGGGAATAAAGTCCTTTAAGATGTCTCTGGCCCACGACTATCAAATTACTCCCAGTGGATGACCCTCACCTGCGGCCCCAGACATGGTGGAGAAGAAACAGTCCATGCCCTCTGTGCTCTATCCAAATCCATGATTAATAGAATCCAACCCTTTTTTTTCTTCTTTTAGCCATTAAGTTTTGGGGTAACTTATTACACAGCAGCAGTAAACAGCACACCTGGATATCTGCACCAGACATTCAGGGAGGAAAATGACCCAGAACCAGCAAGTCGGAGACTAGACTCCTGACCCAGAACATCATGAGATGAAACAGCATTTGAATACTTCCTGCTCCACGTTATGAATCCTACTGTGTCTCAATGTCTTGGCCCAGCCCTGACCTTCACTCTTGTGAATTTTCATAGGAGGCCTTTATCCCTAACAACTGCCCAGCTGATTATCAAAATATATGGATCTTCCCTTAACTGGCAACCTCAAATATCTGCACCCTACTTTCTTATCAGAGAATAAAACACTCAAATTCTGGGCTTCCCTGGTGGCGCAGTGGTTGAGAGTCCGCCTGCCGATGCAGGGGACACGGGTTCATGCCCCGGTCCGGGAGGATCCCACATGCCGCAGAGCGGCTGGGCCCGTGAGCCATGGCCGTGAGCCTGTGCGTCCGGAGCCTGTGCTCTGCAACGGGAGAGGCCACAACAGTGAGAGGCCCGCGTACTGCAAAAACAAAAACAAAACAAAACAAAAAAAACACTCGAATTCTCAGTTGCATAATCTTTATCGAGTGCTGGTTGTGAGAAATAGACCTTGTCAAGATGTGCCTAAAGGAGAGATTTTATGTGGAACAACTAGTCTATTTTATTTTATTTTTATTAAAAGCCAGTGGAGCTTATAATATAATGTGTTCCCTTTGCTTTGGCCCAGCAAAGGAAACTGAGAGCCAAATTTGTGGCCCACTCCTAGCAACCGTACAGATGGACTACTGTGTGCTAATCTGACTCCTGAATTTATTATTTTCTTCACATTATTTTCCTTTTTTTCAGATTGGGTTAATTACTGCCTTACTCCCTTTGCATCACATGAAATTTAGTAAGCCATTTCTAATCCTCTGTGGAATAGGCAATGTATAAACAAAATAATGAACCGGACGCCCCTCCCTCCTCTGCCAAGTTAATAAACTGAGTTAGTGTGAATACAGATGTTTATAAAACATCATTAAACGTTCATCTGAATTAACTGCGAAGCCAGAAAAAATGACATACGACCTAAGAATATACAGTTGGTTGAATGCACATGTTCACATCATCCTGAGTTGAACAGCACTATTTAAAAACCCTGTGATGAGCAACGCTGGCCACTGTGAAGTGACACCTTCTTGTGTGACTGTAAAGTCCACCCCTTCTTGGTGCTGGTTTGCATGTTTATCTCCAGGACCACAAAGATTCATATACGCTTTTTTCCCCCTTTTTCCTAGATAGAAAATCAAAATGGCAAAACGGCTGATAGTCTCGCTGATTATTTTGAAAAAGATAGTGTCCAAAATGACTATTTCAGAAAGATAAGTGGACATGTAGATGATACCTATTCTTTAGACGTATCAGTTCCATCATTTCAAGTGAGCTCTACAGTAGATAACAATTGTGGTGAAAAAGTATCACATGACTGTGACAGGCTTATCTCATTTCTCCTTAATAGAGCCTTGGGAAAGGACGTATTAAGTTGCAAAAAGGAGACACAGAATTCCAGAATTATGGATTTAAGTTCAGTGTTTTTCAAACCATTCTGAGAATCAAAATCCTTTTAAAAGAGTGAACTTCATGTGAAACATTCACATAGTTTATAAACGGAAAGAAGTCAAACTTCTCTGATCAAAGTGGGAGAAAGGGAGAGGGGGAGACTGGAGCCTGCTCACTCAGCCCCCCCTCCTCAGCTTCATGTCCCCATCCTCTGGTGACCAGAGGCACCTTCTGAAACATGAGGCTCTAGCAGAAGATTTCAAAAGCACTGATCTCGGGACGATGCAAAGTCAAGCCACAGACTGGGAGAAAATATTTGCAAAAGACACCTTTGCTAAAGGACTCTTAGCAAAATATTCAAAGAACTTGAAACTCAACAAAAAGAAAAACAACAACCCGATTAAAAAATGGGCAAAAGACCTGACACTTCACCGAAGAAGATATAGAAATGGAAAATAAGTATATGAAAAGATGCTTCACATCATATGTCAGTAGAGAACTGAAAGCTGGAACAACAATGAGATACTGCTACACGTCTATTAAAATGGCCGAAATCTAAAACACTGACATCAGCAAATGCTGGCAAGGATGTGGAGCAACAGGAACTCTCACTCATTGCCGGTAGAAATGAAAAATGGTGTAGCCACTTTGGAAGACAGTTTGGCAGACTTTTACAAAACTAAACATACCCTTTCTATATAAGCCAGCAATCATGCTCCTTGGTATTTACCCAAATGAGTTGAACATTTATGTCCACACAAAAACCTGCACATGGATACTTATAGCACCATTAATCATAATTGCTAAAACTTGGAGGCAAGATGTCCTATAGTAGGTGAATGGATAAACTCTGGTACCTCCAGACAATGGAATATTATTCAGTGCTAGGAAGAAATGACGCCACAACTACTGAAGCCCACATGCTGCAACTACTGACGCCAGTGCACCGAGACCCTGTGCTCCACAACAAGAGAAGCCACCGCAATGAGAAGCCCGTGCACCGCCACGAAGGGTAGGCCCCACTCACCATAACTAGAGAAAGCCCGCTCACAGCAACGAAGACCCAATGCAGCCAAAAAAAAAAAAAAAAAGAAAAAAAGAAAAAAGAAACGAGCTATCAAGCCATCAGAAGACATGGAAAAATCTTAAATTCATATTACTGACTGAAAAGAGCCAATCTGAAAAGACTACATAATATATGTTTCCAACTACATGACATTCTAGAAAGGACAAAACTAAGAAGACAGTAAAAAAAAAATATCAGTGGTTTTCAGGGGTTAGGGAAATGGGTGGGTTGAATAGTCAGACCACAAAGGATTTTTAGGGCAGAATGTCCTAAATAACATACAGAGTGGAAACTCCTCTGTACATACTATACTGATGGATACATGTCATTTCACATTTTTTAAAACCCATAGAATGTACAACATCAAGAGTGACCCTTAATGTAAACTATAAACTTTAGGTGATAAAGGTATGTAAATGTTAAGTTCATCGATTCTAACAAATATACCTCTCTGGTGTGGGATTTTGATAATGAGGGAGACTGGGGGTGGCGTGGAGGGGGTCAGGTTACATGGAAAATCTCTGTACCTTTCCCTCAGCTTTGCTATGAACCTAAAACTGCTCTAAAAAATAAATTCTACATATAAATAAACAATTTTGTTAATTTTTAAAATTGAAGGCTAGTTGATTTACAATGTTGTGCCGATCTCTGCTGTGCAGCAAAGTGACTCAGTTATACATATAGACATTCTTTAAGTAAATAATTTTTAATGTGAAAAGGCCCCCTACTGATCCAGTCATTAATTTACTTGTTGGGAAACAGAGGCTCAGAGAGGTTAAGGAACTGGGGCTATTGGATGCTACTGCTGGGAGGGTCTTCAGACAGAACAGCAAGGCTGGACTTGCCTGAGGTCACCCTGTGGGTAAATAAAGGGCAGAGTTGGAACGAGCACCCAAATACCCCTCACTCCCGGCAGTACTGAAAGGCTACACAAAGAATTTCCTAACTTCAAGGTTTGTGAGAAACTAGAAATGACCGCCAATAACCTCGCCTCCAGAGATATTTGAGAAAACTAATAATTTTCCTGGAATGATTTAGGAGCACTCCAGATTTTCCAAACAAGGTGCAAGATGGTGTGGAGAAGAGGTGCTGGTGGACCCAGGCACCTTCTAAGAGTCTCTTTAATTAAGAACATTTACCAAAACGTTAACAATGATTACTTTTGTGCAGTGAAATTATGATGACTTGGGAGATATTTTTCTTGGTGGCTTTTCTGTATTTTCCAAGTTCTCTGCCTCAGGCATGTATGCCTTTCGTAATCTGGTAGAAGAAAATGCTATTGAAAATACAAAATCACAGTGCCTTTCATTTCTATTATTTCACAAGCTTTGTCAATGCCTGGACTGATGAGAGGGAAACAGAGCTGGTGATGGATATTCCAAGGACTAAGGAGCTTGCTGTAGGGATATTACTTATTACTATTTTCATAATATTGCTATCATCCCTAAGCCTGTTCGCATTTCTGAAACTCTTCAAGGTTTGCCATTTCGGCAGAAAAGGGAACTAACAAATTTGTTACTAAAGCTTCGGAGAAAATTTTTCTTAGTTGGAAATACCTGCGACATGTCATCAGTAACCTGAGCTACTTATCTAAGTACAGAAAAGATCAGCTTTGTCCCACGAGGACTGGCAAGTTGGAACGCAAAGGAAGCAGAGCATTAAGGTCTTACTAGAAGGTGCTGAGTGCTTGGCTTTCACTGAACGCGAAGGTTATATTATCTCACTCAGAGTAACAGCCGCTCTACCAAAAGTAAGGGCTTCACCATCAAGATGAAAAAGGAAAGGTCGTGTCAGTCACACAAAGTCCCAGAACCCAGAGCAAATGAAATCTTTGGAGGAGGCAGGTTGTCCTTCCCGAGATGAGTTTTTAAAGGGAGGTTCACTTACAGCCATTCAACCTCTTGTCTTTCTTTTTATAAATATCCCTCAGTAAAAACAGTGGCAAAGGGACCAAAGGCAGAGGGTAAGATACTAAATGCCAACCCTCTGTGCATCCTGACTGCTTAGAATAAGAGCAGTTCACCAGCACAGTGTCTGTGCAAGTCATAAAATTTAAAAATGACATAATAAGCGCCTATATAGATAATAGGTAATAAAATAAACAACATTCTCTGAAGCGATAATTTGCTTCCAAAGGAGTGAGCTTGGGATGTTTGTAATATGATGTTTATAACATGTCCTGTGTAGAAATTCCTGCCTGGGAATTTCACAGCTGAGGGCAGTAGCTGGGCTGCAGGGAGCTGTCTGCATCGCTGCCTCTGAGGCGGATGCACCCACGTCTGTCTTCCACATGCATGAAAAGGTTACATTTATGTAAAAGTGTAATTTGATAAAGTTTTCTGGGGCAGTAGGCAATATGTATCAAGAGACAATGATACTTACGCTCTTTCACCCAGCAAATCCACTTCGCGAAACATTATCCAAAGTAATGATCGCAAGCAGGCAAAAGACAATTATAAGAACGCAAAAGAAGCGTTGTTTATAATAACAAAAGCGAGAAGTCACTTGTGTTTAACGATATCAGATTCGTTAAATAAATGATCTTATATCTTCATGAATGATTATAGCAGCCATTTAAAGTCTTATTTTTGTTAATTTATTTATTTTTATTTTTTATTTTTGGCCGTGCGGCTTGCGGGATCCTAGCTCCCCGACCAGTGATTCAGACTGCACCCTTGGCAGTGAAAGCTCAGAGTCCTAACCACAGGACAGCCAGGGAATTCCCTAAAATCTTATTTTTAAAGAGAGTACATGTGTATGATCCTAATTAACATGGGTAAACCTAAAGATGAATATATATACACACAGTACGAAAAGAAAACAGTTTTGAACACAAATTAAGTGTTAGTCTAAAGTAGGCACTGTATTGTAAAAGTTAACCTGTATTAACAGGTAGGCACTATTAAGCTCGCCATTTCACGGACCAGGGAATAGGAGCCCAAAGCGTTTAAGTAACTTGTCCAAAGTCATACTACTAAATAGCAGAAAGGGGATTTGAACTTGGAACTAGAGTCCCTTGCTCTTAACCCTTATCCTCTATTGCAGTAAGAGCCATCAGAACGTCCACATGGTTGGTTAACCTCACGTGGTTATTTCCTTAATTATACATTTTGTTATTCTAAAATTATCTAAATTTAACATATTTTTTGTAATCATAATTTCATTTTTAAAAAGAACAGTTCTGAAGTCAGAAAGAGAAAAACATATACCGTATTCTAACGCATATATATGGAATCTAAAAAAAAAAATGGTACCGATGATTCTAGTTGCAGGGCAGGAATAAAGAGATAGACATAGAGAATGGACTTGAGGACACGGGGTGGGAGGGGGAAACTGGGGCGAAGTGAGAGTAGCATCGACATATATACGCTACCAAAGGTAAAACAGATAGCTAGTGGGAAGCAGCCGCATAGCACAGGGAGATCAGCTTGGTGCTTTGTGACCACCTAGAGGGGTGGGATAGGGAGGGTGGGAGGGAGACGCAAGAGGGAGGGGATATGGGGACATATGTATGCATATGGCTGATTCACTTTGGTGTACAACAGAAACTAACACAGTATTGTGAAGCAATTATAATCCAATAAAGATCTATTAAAAAAAAAGAACAATTCTCTTTTTATATCTGTCTTTATCTTAAGATCGTGCCGTCCCTGAGGTCGAAACTGCCTCACTAATCACTGCTACTGTAATCACTACTGGTATGACCAGGGGGTCACTTTGATGGAGCATCCCGAGGGTCCAGGGAGCAGTCCACATGGCTCACTTTATGCAAACTAGTATGTAGGAACTACTACCACCTCCCATTTTACAGATGAGGCAACTAAAGGCAACTTTTCCTTTCCAGCACTTAATGCCTGGAAAAGTAGTAAATGCTCAATAAATGGTAGTGAAGCTAACATAAATCCATGGACATCACTCAGTTCAGCGGGGGTATTGCTGTCTGTCTTATATGCCAGAGAAAAACAAAACCTAAAAAGTAGATATAAAGTAAAAACTCAGAGAAAATAGAACCGAGGCAACCTCAAGCTACCTCAACATACAAAAGTAGCCGTACCCCCTGGGGGAAAGTGCTGAAGGAGTCTGAGGCTGATGTGGTGCTCAAGGACCAGGACCCCATGGGAGAGGCAGGGAGTTTGTTTTTCCACCTTTCTTTCAACCCAAGAGAAGCAGTCAGATGTAGCCGTGGGCCCACACATGAAAGGCTAGGCCCAGAAGTAGGTCTTCCAACTAAGTGTAGGGGTGTTTGGTTTAGACTGAAAACTTGACAGTCTGACTTTCCATTTAAATGTTTCAGGAAGCAAACATATTCCAACACGGCTTTTACTTGTTCAATGAGTATCATGCAGGAAAGGAAAACCCCATTAAAAAGCAATATGTTATTTCACTTCTGAGCTCAAGAAATGAATGGGATTTTGTTGCTGTTTTCTCATGGTCTTCTTCAGTTCAAGTGTCAACACACATTTAGATTTATAGTTCAATGTGCCAGGCATGAGGGCAGAGAGAGGGCATCTATGGCCCTTCCAAATATAGGGCCTGAGTGTAATTCTTGTCCTATGATTAGAACAGGGAGATCGTGACACCAAAGTCTCTGCAGGATATTAGATCACATAATATTTTCCCCCTAAAAAAACAACAGATTATAATAGTAATGATGATATTAGCTCATATTTTTAAGTTATCTTGTTATGTCATGACAAACCTTTGGGTTAACAGGACAGTTTAGAATTATTATTTCTATTTTATAGTTGAGGAGACCAGTGAAGAGTGGTCCAGTGGCTTGATGAGACCCTGTTAGTTTAATGGTGGAGCCAGAACGTTCCCTCTTGCCTTCTGACTCCAGCCAAGTCCAACTCACCCTAATGACTCAGTTGAAGCATCGGTGCTCAGGTAAGGACCCTGCTGTCCATCTCTGCGGACACTCTGCTTCCCTTCATCATGACATTCTCTTATCTCATGACATTGACATGATCTGTTAATTGCCTGTGTCCCCTGCCCAAGCCAATGTGTGAAAGACAGGCCTCCATTTCCTGTCCCCAGTGCTGGGCAATGTTCTTTCTGAGCACCAGCAGTTTTTCCCCACAGTTTGCAGAATGGTTCACTTTATAATGTACTAGAGAACTAGTTTAACTTAGCAGACATTTCATCACCTACAGCAGTAGTGTTCAAACTAATTTCCACACATTACTGAGAATTAAAAGAGGATTCTCAAAGGTCCTTAAACTGTCTCCTGGCCTTTTAAAATTGTGCGCTTTTATCTTAACGATATTCTAAACAATATCATTAAGACATTAATTTCAGAATGTTCTATGTCAGTTAGATCAAGAGTTCTCAGTCCTGGTGAGACTGAAGTCTTGGTGGGAGCTTTAAACAAATACCGATATTCACGGTTAACGATATTGGAATCTCTGGGAAGGGTCCCCGCAACAGACTTTTTTCAGAGACCCCCAGAGGATGGAAATGTGTGGAGTATTGAGATGGACCCATCTAAATAATCCATATCATCTTTGACTGTTTCCTAAGTTACATATTTTTCACCCGTGCTCATGATGGCCTCAAGTCTAACAGTTATGTCTTAAGTATCTCAGAAAAATAAATGCAGAAGCAAACAAAATACATAAATGACGTGTTCTTGCCAAAACAGGGTGCTACAGAAGCAAAGCTTTTGCCATCCTTTTGAACACAGACAAGGGGGGAGAACAGGGTCCTCACTAGAGGTTCGGTAGACTAGCAGACAGAGATCTGCCCCAGCAGGCTGCAAAAAGCAACTCAGTTTCTGCCAAAACATTATTACCAGTTTGCCTTTCAGTCTGTATTTAATTTGTGAATTTGTTTTGGTTTTGTATGTATATAAGAGCTATGAACATGGAGTTTACACTCATTCATTTACATAATGTGATTATTCACATTTACATAATGTGATTAAGCAACATACAAAGAGCTTTTTTTTTTTTTTTTTTTGCGGTACGCGGGTCTCTCACTGTTGTGGCCTCTCCCATTGCGGAGCACAGGCTCTGGACGCGCAGGCTCAGCGGCCATGGCTCACGGGCCCAGCCGCTCCGCGGCATGTGGGATCTTCCCGGACCGGGGCACGAACCCGCATCCCCTGCATTGGCAGGCGGACGCTCAACCACTGCGCCACCAGGGAAGCCCCAAAGAGCATTTTAAATCAGCAGTGGGGTAGTCTGGGGCATTTTTCTTTTTTTTTAATGGTCCCGTATATTATTCAAACTTAAGAATACAGACAGGTAATTTCTGGGCCCTAGAGAATGTGGGTGAAAGTGGTGGTTGAATCAAGGACCTAGGAGACAGCTTCCCCCTTTGTCCATGCTCCTTGGAGCATAAAAGGATGGGCAGCTGCTCCTCCCTCTGAGGTTCTTGAATATGAATGGATAACTGCTCCTAATATCAGGATCATCGGAAGGATTTCCAGTCTCCCAATGGCTCCTGCCTTTGCCCCGTCCAAAGAGTTAAGACCCCCAAGTCTTCCCCACGTGACAGGCACTTAGCTGGTTCCCCCAGTTCCTTAGAAGTTCCAAGAAGTCTCTGCAAGAAGACGCAGGACCCAATCCACCCCTTCTGGGGCCTGGGATTATTCCACTCACAAGAAGGACATCTTTGCCGTGAGAATGCAATTTTTTTTAACCCCAAATGACCTGCGTGAAATCCCACTTCAGAATTCCCAGGCAGGAAGTTATGTATCATCTGCTAAGAAAAACGTGCCAGGGCTTTTGTATTTGGAGAGTCTACAGACTGACATTTATGTGCACATATTACGTGCCAGGCAGTAGGTGGTCATGATTTCAATAGTCACAACCATTCTGTGTGTTAGGTATCATTATTTCCATTTTACACATGAGGCTCAGGGAAGTGGCTTAGCAAAGGGCATCCACCACCGCCTAAGGAAGTGCCCGAGCTGCTTCTCTTGAATGCCTGGGCTCTCTAAGACAAAGTCCACGCTGCGCCGAGTATTCAAGAAATTAACGGAGGCCGAGAGGCTTCAGGCCACACCATTAGGTGGGAGCAAGGAAAGACTCCAAGAGCTGTCGACTGCCTCCAGAACCCATCAGCCAGTGAGGAGACAACTATCAAGTGCCGTTTATCTCAAAGTTACCACAATAAGCAGGCTCCCTGGAGAGGAAGCTTGGCATTATGAAGAACTCAAGAGAGAATACGATCAAATCTTCTCCACTGTGACAGCAATGGGCAAACCTGACAATGTGTCTGTCTGAGATTCCAAGGCTTGTTCCCATCAGGAACCTTCAACTGTTAAGAATGAATGATCCTTAATGTTTGCAGTCAACATATCTACAGTATGTTTTTAAAATGTTTTTTCATCTAAATATAGGGACGCTGAATCATTGTCTAACTTCTACACTTAAAAATATCCGGGCTTCCCTGGTGGCGCAGTGGTTGAGAGTCCGCCTGCCGATGCAGGGGACACGGGTTCGTGCCCCGGTGCGGGAAGCTCCCACGTGCCGCGGAGCGGCTGGGCCCGTGAGCCATGGCCGCTGAGCCTGCGCGTCCGGAGCCTGTGCTCCGCAACGGGAGAGGCCACAACAGTGAGAGGCCCACGTACTGCAAAAAAAAAGAAAAAAAAATACCAATGCAGTGAATAATTGTCTAACAATTAGCAGAGAGAAAGCAAAGAATTCAGCTCCGAGAGAGGAAATAGTCTTTGTGATGGGAGCCTGTTATAATTAATCATGATTACAAATGCTTCTCTGACGAGATTGCAGCCTCTGGTGAACATATACACAAAGCAAATGGATGTCACCAGCTTCAGCCTCAGATGTTTCATGAAGACATCAAGATGACAAGATATGCCGTTATTAACAAAGCAGAACTAGGTGACAGACAAGAGCCGGTACCATGTTTATGTTTACATTTAATGTATGTGCACCCGTGGCATATTCCATATCCTTTTGTCTTTAAATGAACACGGGGATACACACTTCAGAGATGTTGTCATAATTCTTCCTTCCTGGCATTTTACCTTCCTTTAACTTTCCACCTCGGGTTTTTAGCCCCAGTGGTTTTGGCTCCTTATTCTTCTTTAATACTCCATCAATTGAAAGAGACATGCTGTCTGAAGATCGGCTTTGGATGAACAGGTAATCAAGGGTAGAACATTTTTACAGCAGAAGACTTTCCAGGAGTAACAAACATGCCTGCCAATGGTAACACCGGGATCCAGCGGGCAAAGAGTCGGAGTAATTGGAATTAGTTTGTGGATAAGGAGAGAAAAGAAGATCCACTGTAACACAGAGGGCAGAGGAGCTGCAGTCAGGGGTCTGACAGGCTCTCCAGGGAGCCAGCTGGATAAAGTTACCTGGGAGTGAAGTACGTGAGGCTCTTCAGAATTACTGAGGCATATGAAGAATTGTGGTCAGAAAGATGTTCAGAAAATGGGGAGAAATAATTATTAAATTGATCTTGAAGGCCAAACCCAACGTTCATTAGAGACGGTAGATTTATACGTATTAAGCTTTGACTCATGAATTTTTCCGAGCCTTGGAAAACACTTCCTAAGTGGGTGGTGTTCTGAATGAGAGTGGATTCTGAAGCCTTTATGAGGACCACATAGATGGAGAAAGAGGATGAGAAGAAGCAGAGTCAACTGATGGTGAATGGGGACACCACAGAGTTTTCATTAAGGTCCGTCAAAATTAAGGTTCAAATAACAATCAATTACTATCCATGAGATAATCTTGCTCTAAAGTTTCTCTAAATAAAATTAAATAGCACAATTAACAAAGCCTCAGGAAAACAGTTACAATCTCTATTGTTATTATTACCCTCCTGTCCTTGCATACTTTTTAAAGCCTAGCGGAAGGCAGGCCTTTAAACTAAAAGCACTTAATTTTATTGAAAAAAAGGCATGAACTGACTCCGTTTAAGCCAGAGATTCTCATGAGTGATGATGACAGTTGTCACTGATTGAGGACCTACTATGTTCCAGGAACTGCATTAGACACTTTATACACAGTTTCCCCTGGATCTCACAATAACCCAAGGAGATGGGCATTATTTTTTTTCCCATTAATAGTCTGACATTATCTAGATCTATAGTACACTGAAAAAGATGATATGTTTCATCATGGTGGGAACAGCATGGGAAAAATGGTGACTTTCTAGGTGCTTTTGGTCATGCCCAGCAAATACGCGTCTATTAAATGACTGAAGGGTCTAATACTTGTTGGCAGTTCACAGGCTGTGAGGAATAAAAAAAATTAATAGTTTATAGGGAAATTAGGACATACACGCATAAAGAACCCATCCAGGCTAAAATAAAACACTGAAAACCCAAAACCAAAGAATGATGTCATTCACTTTCATATATTTGGCTTAAATTTCATGGTGGGAATTCCATAACTGATGAGTTATTGAATAAATTAATGAAATGATTGCATCAATTATTGAAATCAGTGCACCAACTGTCCAAATGCTAGATTGTGAGGTACTGGCTCTAAGAACTAAACTAGTCTGGAGAAGAAAATCTCATTATGGACTTGGGTTGTAGCAAGATTTCCTGAATGAGGTGAGATCTGAACCGGACCTGAAGAATTTGAAATACTGAATTACAAAGAAGAACTGAAGTCATGCTGGGTAGCAGGAATACAGTAAATGGGCACAGAACCTCCTTCCCGGTCCCCCTCTGTAGCTCCAGCTCCATCCTCCTCTCCCACTGCTGCTGCCTCCCAGCCTTTTGCCCTGAGCTCATCTGCTCTGTTCGCATTTGCCCTACCTTGAACCCTGTCCGGCTAGTTCTCAGAATGCCTTGACATGAGCATTGACTTGGCTAGGGCCTCTTTGGATTAACTAGCAAGGCCTCTGTCCTTTGGTGGGGAGAATAAAAACAAACAGTGTTTGTCCTGTGGATATTAGAAGCTTTTGCAAGCAAACTAATAAATTATTCTGTCTCAGAAATGATGAATCCCTCCCCCTCGCAAACAGCTGTGAAGAGGGCTTCCCCTGGAAATGTTGGCATTTGGGAGACCTTCTCAAGGCTTCCAGAAAGACATTCCTAACAGGTCCTCATAACAACCTTTCAACTCCCCTTGTGTCTCGACCCCAAAGTCAAGGCCAATGTAAACACACTCTTCTCAGACTTTGTCGACAGGGGCTCAGCCCAAAACCCAGGGTTCCTCCATACACTGAGGTCTTGTTTCCCAGGGACCAGAAAAGCATCTTCTAGTGAAGGTTTCCTGAATCATTTCTAGCTTGGCTTCCGTCAGAGATTCCAGGAATTAGAGTCACTTTGTATTTTGTCTCATGACAGGTGAAGAGCTGCCCCTGATCAGAGCAAGGAATTGGTTGGATTTTTAGAAAAGTCCATACCTCCAGTTGAGGGAAAAACCTGTTGATCGTCGTGGTGACCCTCATATGACTGATCACTTTTTGACTCTGAAAAAGGCCCTGAGCTCCACACCACTGTGTTTAGGAGTCATGTTTTTTTTTATTCTGTTTTTCAGGAACAATATGAGACACCAGGAGCTGTGCTCAGCGGCAGATCCGCTTTTCCAAAACAGAGCTCACTTTTGGAGTGGAAAGAGCGATTCTACTTTTCCCAAGTGGAGAGACGGCTTCTGTTTTGCTACAGCGCGTGAGCCAACAGTGCCGTCCTTACAAGAAAAGATGAGCTGCTGGTATCTCATGAAAAAGACAACTACAAACTCTGTCAGTAAAACAGTGCCTCGTATTTCCAAAATAGCGTTCCAACCCTCCCGGCGCAAGGGAGCTCACAGAAGATCCTGAGAAAGGGGTAAAAGAACAAGGATAGAGCAGGAAAGTTTAACTGGTGTCAGGGGGTAGCAGGTGGAGGTCCAAATCCTGCGGTGGGAAATACTGTTTGGAGATGCTGGTGTCAGTCTTTAATAAATACTTTCTTGTGAGGGCTTAAAGTTTTTCCTCTGGGATTTAAAATACTTAGGTCTATAAATCCAATATTTTGATGGCAAAAGTCCTGCCTTTTTTATTACATAATATGAAAAAAAACACCCTCCTATAGGAACAGACCAGTAATGAAGGAGAAAACTCTGCAGATCTGAAGGATATAGTTTTGATTACCAAGATCAGAGCAGCTCCTTTTGTTGATTTTATAACTCCAGCTAATTTCACTTCCTGTCCGGGGTATTATTTCCTGGTAAAGGTAGGAAGAAAGTCCCAGCACTTGACAGGCCTGCCTTCCCTGAAATTAACAGATTGCCCACACGAGAGACGTCGGCGTGTGCCAGCCCTCCAACGAAGAAGGAGCAGGTTCAGGACCTGGCACTGTGCAGCCGAGTGGCACTGCTCCCAGAACTCTCATCCAATAAAGAGCCATTATGGGATCTGGACCCTTCAACATACAGGACAAATGACTCAAATGAAAAGCACAATACACGTTGAGTGGAACCTGAAACTTGAATGGAGTGGTAATCACTTCCTTAGTAGAGACCACATTATTTTTCATGCAACTTCATTCTGTAATTCAGTCCCTGCCTAGTGTAATAGTACAGATTTCCATTTATCACTTAAGTGAGAATGATTACTATGACAACCATTAAGCAATATAGGTTACTAGCATTGGTGGGGAAGAGAAGTGGAAAATTGTTAGGGGATATGGGAAGGGATTGGCATTCAACAGGAAGAAACAAAACATCTCAAAACACAAGGGAGTGCCGACGCTTTCCATATGGGATCAACACAAACTGTAGTTCAGCTACTGGGAACTTTGAGACTGTATCGAACGATGTAAGAAACTAAATCTAAAATCGGGTCCAGGGCTTCCAAACGGTTGTGATTTGTATGTGAGAATGAGGTCTCCGGCATGAGGTAGGCCTGAGGCTGGGGGACTAAGGTCCAGATTAAGGGCATCTAGGTGCAGGTGGCACCCCACTGTTAAGCTTCAGGTGGTGCAGACTGGGGATCTAGTGCTTAGACTCAACTACCAAGGAGTCTGGGACGAGTCAGGGTGCTGATTCAGGCTGAGCCATAGTTTCCATCTGGGTGACCTGGAGTGACTCATTATGCAACAGCCAACCTCACCACCAAAAAAAAAAACAGATGCCACTCTCAGCTAAGCTTTCTCAAATGAATACATAGGAGGGGACAGTTGAATTAGACACCATGGATCAAATGAAAACCACTCTTCCAGCTGGACCAACGTACCGAACTCCAAGTTCCTCAGTTTTAGAACTAGGTTTTTCTATCTCTGAGCCAATTATATATTTCAGCTAATCAATTTTGACCAGAAACATGGTCTGTCTCAAATAAGCCTCTTTGCTTATGATCTGGAACTTAGAATTGGTCACACTATCCTAACAGGGTCACTCGCTCTACTTACTTTCTGACATATACAACTAACAACAGACTTATGTCCACATACATGTACCACTTTAATAAAAACATCCCCAATATCTGTGAGAGGATAAAAGTATTTCAACAGAAAGGCCATTGGATTCAATGTTCGATTTTTGGTTTTCATTCATCATTTTTGACCAGCATGGTTTCACCTCCATAAGTAATTTAAAAAGAAGATAGGCATTTTATTTTATTTATTTATTTATTTTAAACGTGTTAATTGTTTCTATCAATTTGTGATTATGTCTTGGTAGTAGGTAGCTTGTACCTGGTTGAAAGTACAAATAACTATTTCTTCCAGTAACCAGCATTAAATTTTCCCATGTTATCCACTCACCAGAATTAAGCAAAATGATGGATTTGAGGCACACAAACTCCTCTCCCTGGAGATTCATCATACGGAACCGAGACGACGTAGCCAGCAACATGTCAAAGATCTCCACCATGCCCTCAACACATTTTCCCTGGTTCCTATGAAAACACAGGAAAAAAGGAATTAAAGAACGGGAAAGCTTCCAGAAGACATGATAAGGTTCACATTCATAAAAATTTACTGGCTCCAAATCTGTAACAAAAAACCACAGCCCATTCTCTTCATAGAGCATGAACATTCATTTGAATTCTAGAAGGCAAGATGAAGAAAGATTTTCCATCAATAAAACATTTTCATTTCAAATTCTTAGAAGAGATGTATTATTCAATCCCCAAATCTGTCACGCTGAATATGAAGTTCTTCAACCTATGGGTAATTAAAAATGATTCGAATTCAGATAAATAATTTTTCTAATAAATATTTATCAAACTGCTACTATATTCTAGACGTTGTGGTAGTAATGAGAATAAAAATAGGGCCTCTAATCTCAATATGCTCACGACATGAAATAATATAATCAGTTTTAATAGACTTATATAAAATGCTTTTGAAATACAGGACAAACTATGAAAACTATGAGCTGTAGTTGTGCTGGAACCATCGGTGTTGCCTAGGATGACAGGTAAAGATTTGCCAAGTGGGTGGCATTTGAGCTGACATTTTAAGAAAATGTAAACAGGATTTCATTGAGCTGAGGTGTGAAAGCATCATTGGAAGAGGCCCTAAACATGGAAAGGAGGAACAGTGTGAAAGAACTTGGAGCAGTGTGCTATAAGCAGAAGGAGATAGGAGAGTAATCTGGGAAAGAAGGACAATGTCGGTTGATGAAGGATGTCCTACATCATTATATAAGAAGTTTAGGCTTTTTCCCTGTACAACAGAGCTTTGGCATCAAGGATTTAGCATTAATAGTTGCAACTACTGAATAAGCAAACTCAAAGGTTCAAAACGTGTAATATTTTCAAAAGAAAGTATTAGTATCTTTTCCGTAGGGTTGGTGCAAAAATTAAATGCAGAGATAGATGATACATGTGAAAGGAATTCATTCATCTTGTTATTCATGAGCTGAATTTTGGGCATGACGGGTTTGGGGGGCTAGAAAGAAGCTAGGATATTTTATGCGTATGCAAACATATGTTTGTGCAATATATAAAAATTTAAAACATGAACAGTAAACACATTGTCCAGCACCTTGTTTTGTTTTTAATTGATATATTTTGGGGTTCTTCATCAACGGTTTTTAAGAGCTGCATAATTTTTCACTAAACAAAATGCTATTATTTCTCTAACTACTTCTTTGTTGGTTGATATTTAGTTTGATTTCAAGTATTGTGCTGTTACAAACATTTCATGCAATGACTATACTTATGTTTATGTCTAGACACATGTATAAATAGCTATAGAATAAATTCCTAGAAGCCAAATTGCTAGATTGGAGGACTTATGTATTCTTAATTTGGACAAATAGTTCAAATATTGCTTCTAAAGAGCTTGTACCATTAGGCTGTTGGTTGGAGAATATATTGGTATAAGCTCTTCCTCTGAGCTGCCTGCTTTTGTACTTTGCCCATATTTTTGGTCATTTTCACATTGATTCTTAAGAGCTCTTTATATATTACAGTAATTAGCCTTTTGTTCTATGTGCTTTTAATTATTTTCTCACTATTTGTCATATTTTTCTTTTGATTTTGTTTCTAGTATTTTCTTCTGCAAAATATTCAATTATTAAATAATCAAATTTATCAAACTTTCATTTATGGCTTTAGAACAGTATGTCTTGCTTGAAAAGGTCATTCTCTCTTCCAATAACATATTAAAAACTACCTTATGTTTCCTTCTAATACAGTTCCATGTCTTTACACTTAAATCTTTGATCTTCTGGGATTTATTTTTATAACCACTTTATTGAGATATAATATCATATCATATCATTCACCCATTTAAAGTGTACAATTCAATGGATTTTAGTATATTTATAGAGTTGTGCAATCATCATTTGAGATTTCCTTTGGTGTAAGATGCGAGACAGGGATTCAGCTTCGTATTTTTCCAGGCAGCTACTTAGTTTTCTTAACACCATTTATGGAATAAGCCATCTTTTTTCACAGTGACTTAAAATATGCTAGGTGGGGCATCCCTGGTGGCGCAGTGGTTGGGAGTCTGCCTGCCGATGCAGGGGGCGCGGGTTCATGCCCCGGTCCAGGAGGGTTCCG